>NW_015389875.1:47902-50402 GCF_001527695.2 Protobothrops mucrosquamatus
GAGGGAAGGAAGGAGGCAGGGAGGGAAGGAGGGAGGGAAGAAGGAAGGAAGGAAAAAGAGAAGAAGGGGAGACGGGGAGGGAAGGAGGGAGGGAGGAAGAAGGAAGGAAGGGAAAAGGGAAGAAGGAGAGAAGAAGAGGAAGGGAGGGAGGGAGGGAGGAAAAGAGGAGAGGGAAGAAGGACGTGGGGACAGGGAGGGAAGAGGAAGGAAGGAAGGGAAGGAGGGAGGGAAGGAGGGAAGGAGGAAGGAAGGAAATGAGAGGGAAGAAGGAGATGGGGTCGGGGAGGGACACAGGAAGAAAGGGAGGGAGGGAGAGGAAGGCAGAAAGCAAGGAAGGGAAGGAAGGAAGGAGGCAGGAAGGGAGGGAGAGAAGAAAGAAAAGAAGGGAAAATGGAAAAAGGAGAGAAGGGGAGGGGAGGGGGAAGGAGGGAAGGAGGAAGAAGGAAAAAAGGAAGGAAGGAAGGGAAAAGAGAAAAAGGAGAGAAGGGGAGAGGGAGGGAGGGAAGGAGGGAAGGAGGAAGAAAGAGAGGGAGGGAGGGAAAAGAGAGAAGAGGAGAGGAAGGGAGGGGAACTTGGGGAAGGCTGGCATTCAATTGTCCATATGGCAGCTGTCCCTCTTCCAGAGCCTCCCTGAAGCCCCACCCACTTTCCCTCACCCCACCCTCTTGGCAGGGCCTTACCTGTGGTGCCTCCCTCCAGGCCGGGGCCGTAGGCCGTGACGAGCCCGGGGTCTCCCGCTTGGCTCTGCTCACCCACCCGGATGTTGAAGGGGCTGCCCGGGACGTGCCGCCCGTTGAACCGGACATCGATGGAGTGGACCCCGTTCTCGTGGGGGATGAAGCGAATGGAGTATTTGTCTGGGGATGGGGGGAGAAATTCAACAGGTCAAGCTCAGCAATGCAAGTGGACCATGGGGTCTCCGGAAGGAATCCCCTCCGCCTTAAACCCCCAAATATCTTCAATATCTGGCCTCTTCAAATCCCACCAGCCGCTTTCCCAAGCCCCCTCCCCAATTTAGGGTGGGCACCGGCCATCGCCCAGGGCAGGGGTAGGCAACCTTGGTTGTGCTGGATCAATATAACCCTGACCAGAGCATATAGATCTGTATGTTGGAATGTTTGGCATTTATAGGGTTAAACGCCGTCTCCTTAAGAGATGGCTTATGGGTAATGTAGTTTTAGCTGTTCAGTGAAGCCTACGTTAACAAGTCAGTGGGAGGGGCTACTAAGTTCATCACAGGATATCCCGAATACGTGCCAACTCGTGTTTAATTGTCTTTGTGCAAAACCAAGCATGCCGCACGCATGGACATCGTATGTAATCAGGCTAAAAGTTGATATGGAGGAATTACTGATTTTACCTACAAAGATGGACAAATGTACAACATCCAGATGAAACTAAAAAACCGTGAGTTCTGCAAGTATTCCTGGAATAAATATTTGTTTTATAACCATCTTCGTTGAGTTATCTGTCTGGTCTTGAATTACAAAGCATCTTAGTTCAGGATGCAGAACATTGGTTCTTTTATGACTGGTGGACTTCAACTCCCAGAATTCCTGAGCCAGCCACGCTGGCTCAGGAATTCTGGGAGTTGGAGTCCACCAGTCATAAAAGAGCCAAGCTTCCCTACCCCGGGAGAAATGACATGAAATTTGGCACGCACCGCTGTCCAGCTCGGAGACGTAGCATTCTTCCACCAGGCCGGAGGGCGTGTGGACCTTGGCGTCGATCACGCCCCGCGCCCCGTTCAGCTGCACCGCGAACGAAGCCGGCTGGTTCACCTTCAGCCCCGTCTCCTGCAGACCCCCGGGACACGACAACTGAGTCAGATTCACACACAACACACACAACCCCAGACTTCCCCAGCTTGGCACCCTCCGTATAATGACCGCAGCTGAGCCCAAAATTTCTGTTGCTCAGTGAGATGTTTGTGAAGTTTGGGCCCTATTTTACGACCTTGCCACCGTTGTTAAGCGAGGAACTGCAGATGTGACTGCAAGAAAACCACCCAGCTCAGAAAGCACCAGGGACCCCTCAGTTCAACCCCGAGCTGCACATTTCCTCCTCTGTGGACTACCTGGAGGCTGGTGACGGTCAGGCGTCGGGCATCGTCGGAGAGTGAGGCCACAGGGACCACGAAGGGACTGTCTGGGATCTGTTCATCGTTGAATTTGATGGAGACCTCGTAGTCACCTGGAGAGGAGAGGGGAGGGAGGGAGGGAGGAAGGAAGGAAGGAAGGAAGGAAGGAAGGAAGGAAGGAAGGAAGGAAAGAAAGAAGGAAGGAAGGAAGGAAGGAAGGAAGGAAGGAAGGAAGGNGAGGGAAGGAAGGAGGCAGGGAGGGAAGGAGGGAGGGAAGAAGGAAGGAAGGAAAAAGAGAAGAAGGGGAGACGGGGAGGGAAGGAGGGAGGGAGGAAGAAGGAAGGAAGGGAAAAGGGAAGAAGGAGAGAAGAAGAGGAAGGGAGGGAGGGAGGGAGGAAAAGAGGAGAGGGAAGAAGGACG
>NW_015389875.1:55402-57975 GCF_001527695.2 Protobothrops mucrosquamatus
CCTTCCTTCCTTCCTTCCTTCCTTCCTTCCTTCCTTCCTTCCTTCCTTCCTTCCTTCCTTCCTTCCTTCCTTCCTTCCTTCCTTCCTTCCTTTATATCCTGCTTCATAGTGCTTTGCAGCTCTCTCTAAGCAATTTTACAGAGTCAGCCTCTTGCCCCCCAACAATCTGGGTCCTCATTTTACCGACCTGGGAAGGACGGAAGGCTGAGTCAACCTTGAGCCGGTCAGGATCGAACTCCTGGCAGTGGGCAGTGAGTTAAGCCTGCAATACTGCATTCTAACCACTGGGCCACCACGGTTCTCTGGTTCTCTTTCCTTCCTTCCTTCCTTCCTTCCTTCCTTCCTTCCTTCCTTCCTTCCTTCCTTCCTTCCTTCCCTCCCTCCCTCCCTTTCCTTCTGACTTAGCAATAGCCCTTAGACTTATATATCGCTTCACAGTGCTTTACAGCCCCCTCTCTAAGCAATTTTACAGAGTCAGCCTTTTGCCCCCAACAATATGGGTCCTCGTTTTACGAACTTTGGAAGGACGGAAGGCTGAGTCAACCTTGAGCCGGTCAGATCGAACTCCTGGCTGTGGGCAGTGAATTAGCCTGCAGTACTGTATTCTAACCCCTGCGCCACCACAGTTCTCTGGTTCTCCGTTTCTTCTTCCTTCCTTCCTTCCTTCCTTCCTTCCTTCCTTCCTTCCTTCCTTCCTTCCTTCCTCCCTCCCTCCCTCCCTTCTTTCTGACTTAGCAATAGCCCTTAGACTTATATCCCGCTTCACGGTGCTTTACAGCCCCCTCTCTAAGCAATTTTACAGAGTCAGCCTCTTGCCCCCCAACAATCTGGGTCCTCGTTTTACCGACCTCGGAAGGACGGATGGCTGAGTCAACCTTTTAGCCGGTCAGGATCGAACTGCCGAACTGCAGCACTGCATTCTAACCCCTGCGCCACCAGGGCTCAGATAGAAAAACGCTGCTCAGAATGGCCAGATCAAACTCTACCACGGAGACCGAGGGAGGGGGCCCTAGTCATGAGTCTGTGACCCACTCCTCAAATTGCCCCTCCCAGGGGGGGTAAACCGCCATGCCAATCCAGCTCCTCTTCCTGCCCGAGTGAGGCTGGCATGCAATTCACACCCCGCTGGGTCCCCCGTGCCCCCGTGCTGGTGCGAGGGGCACGGGCGCAAGCAAGGCAGCGCACGGCACACCGGCGAGGCCCACGCACCCTCCTGGGTCCGGGCGATGCTGCCGAAGGAGCCGAGGCTCTCGCGGCCGAGGAAGTCGCCAAAGACGTTGTGGAAGGGGTCCCCGCCCACTTGCGTGGACTCTTCCACCCGCACCTCGCGCTTGGTTTCCCCGCCGCGCGTCTTGCTGATCTCCGTCCGCTCGGTGCGCGTGTAGGTGTGGCTGCTGCGCGTGAAAGTGCGGGTCAGCCGCTCCTGGGCTGAGACCATCTGGAACCAGTTGCCTGCGCCAGCAGCCAGGAGGGGGAAGGAGGAGGGGGAGGAGGAGGAGGAGGAGGAGGAAGAATAAGGAGTAAGATGGAAAGAGGAGGAGGAGCATGGGAAGGAGAAAAGGAGGAGTAGAGGGGGGAGGAGGAGGAGGAGGAGGGGAAAAAGAGGAGGAGGAGGAGGAAGGAGTAAGAAGGAAAGAGGAGGAGGAGGAAGGAAGGAGGAAAGAAGAGAAAATTAGGAGGAGGAAGAGGGGCAAGGAGGTGGAGTAAGGAGTAAGAAGGGAGGAGGAGGAGGAGGAGAGAGGAGGAGGAGAGAGGAAGAAGAGGGACAGGGAGAGGGAAGGGGTAGAGAAGGGGAGAATGAGAAAAAAGAGGAAGAGGAGGAGGAGGAAGGGGAGAAAAAGAGGAGGAGGAGAAAAGGGGGGAGGAGTAATAAGGGAGGAGGGGAGAGGGAGAGAGAGGGAGTGGGAGAAGAAGGGGGTAGAGAAATAGAAAGGAAGAGGAGAAGAAGGAGAAGGAGAAGAAAGGGAAGGGAAGGGAAGGGAAGGGAAGGGAGGAAGGAAGGAAGGAAGGAAGGAAGGAAGGAAGGAAGGAAGGAAGGAAGGAAGGAAGGAAGGAAAGAAGGAAGAAAGGCAGTTAGAAAGCGAGACAAAGAGGTGGGGGCTGCACAGGCCTTTAAAGACGGAGACCCCCCCCCAAAGGCAGCCAGCCTCTCCTGGCACAATGCCATCCTCTGGAGAGCCTCCCTTTCCAGCAGCCCTCTACCTGGGATCTTGAGGTTCAGGTCGCAGGTGCTGCCCACGGTGGCGATGGAGGGCGCCTGGCGCCGGCGCGTGATGCTCTCCTTCATCCGTCCTTCTCCGGTCACCTTCACAGTGAAGGGGCTTCCTGAAAGAGACAGCAAGACTAGCGGTTATCTCATCCATCCCAGCTCCACCCACCTGCAGGGCACAGGGTCGATGCCGGCTGGCAAATTCTGGGAGTTCTAGTCCAGAAATCTTAAACTTGACCCAGCTGGAGGCACACTGGCCTGATTCCCACCCAGCTTTCAACCTGAGGGCTACAGAGAGAGAGAGAGAGAGAGAGAGAGAGAGAGAGAGGGGGGGGGGGGAGAAAGAGAGAGAGAGAGGGAGAAA
>NW_015389875.1:58719-59902 GCF_001527695.2 Protobothrops mucrosquamatus
GGAGGGAGGGAGAGAGGGAGGGGAAAAAGGAGGGAGGGAGAGAGGGAGGAAGGGAGGGAAAGAGGGAGGGAGAGGGGGAGGGAGGGAAAGAAGGAGGGAAGGAGAGAGAGGGAGGGAGGGGGAAAAGGAGGGACGGAGAGGGAGAGAGAGAGGGATGGAGGGACGGAGGGAGAGGGAGAGGGAGAGATGGAGAGGGAGAGAGGGGAAGAGAGGGAGGGAGAAAGGGAGGGAGAGAAAGAGAGAGGGAGGGAAAGAGGGAGGGAGGGAAGGAGGGAGAGAGAGGGGGGAGGGAGGGAAAGAGGGAGGGAGGAAAAGAAGGAGAGAGAGAGAGAGAGAGAGAGAGAGAGAGAGAGAGAGAGAGAGAGAGAGAGACGCACCTGGCACATGTTTATCGGCAAACTTAATATTGATGATGTAATTTCCGGGCTCGGTAGGCGAGTAGGTGACTTTACAGGTGCCGTCTTCCACGTCTTCACAGTTGATGTCCACTTTGCTGGGACCCTCGATGGAGAGGCCGAGACCCCCGTAGCCTGGAACCAAGAAATCAGTTTATTCTCCCTGAGAGCTTTCAAGATCCGCTTTCTCAGAAAGCCTCGGATCTTGAGGCTGGAGGGAAGAGAGGAAGCAGCCTGGCATCCCTACGTAGCCACAAGCAACTTAAGTGCAACCTCCCTTGAATTCCACATAGACCTTTCTTCTCTAACTCCTAGCTGCGGGTGCCGACTGTTTGTTGAGAATGACGGAAACCAGGTTCTCCTCGACTTACAACAGTTCATTTAGTGACCGTTCAAAGTTACAACGGCACGGGGGGGAAAACTCACGATCATTTTTCACACTCGCAACCGTTGCCGCATCCCTGCGGTCACGTGATGGAAATTCAGGTACCTGGCAACTGATTCATATGTATGACAGTTGCAGTGTCCTGGGATCACGTGATCCCCTACTGCGACCTTCGGACAAGCAAAGGGTTTCCTGCCTGAGCAGGGGGTTGGACTAGATGACCTCCAAGGTCCCTTCCAACTTTATTATTATTATTATTATTATTATTAAAGTCAATGGGGGGAAGCCGGATTCTCTTAACGACCGTCTCCTCACCTGCAGTCCGTGTGTCGACGATGAATTCGGACACCTCGAAGGTGCGTCCTTCCACCAGCCCTTTACCGGAGACTTTAACCTTGCTGGC
>NW_015389875.1:61084-70830 GCF_001527695.2 Protobothrops mucrosquamatus
AGGCCCAGAGGTTGACACCCAGGTTAACACTTGACCAACAATCAAGCAGTCAGCAATACCCCAATCAAGGAACTACCAACTCAGTCAAACCATCAAACAGTAAACAATCAGCCCAATCAAAGAACTATCAAGACCACTCCCACCGACACCGTCAGGGCAAGCCACTAGTACATAAACAGAGAGCAAACCCCACTCCCTTCTAGCCTTGATGGTGTTCCATAGTTGGGTCATGAAACGTCTGCAAGAAAATAGCCAAGCTCAGAGAGTACCAAGGACCCCACAGTCGTCTTCTTCTTCCTCCTCCTCCTCCTCCTCCTCCTCCTCCTCCTCCTCCACACTCCCTTCTAACTTTGATGATGTTACCTAGTTGGATAATGAATTGTCTACAAGAAAACAGCCAAGCTCAGAGAGCACCAAGGACCCCACAGTCTTTATATTCTCCTCCTCCTCCTCCTCCTCCTCCTCCTCCTCCTCCTCCTCCTCCTCCTCCTCCTTTCCACAAACCCTGCTCACTCCCTTCTAGCACTGACACTATTAATTATTTTGGTAATTAAATGTCTGCAAGAAAACTACCCAGTTCGGAGAGCATTGCAGTTCAACCCTTATTCTCCTCTATCAGTACTCTCTTTATACCAGTAGGTACACCAGATCGGACTGCAAAACTCCAAACGTCCACTAGGAGCAGCAAAGAGCTAGACCTTGTACCTTTTTCCGTCTCTCTCTCTCTCTCTCTGCTGCTCTTCCCGCTGTCCTCCCAATTTCCGCAATTTATAAACCTTCGGTCCTTTGCAGCTTTGGCGGCTATCCGCCAGCGCACGGCTGTGTGTGCCCCTTCTGAAGTACACAACGAGGCTTGCGGAAGCCGTAAAGGATGGCTCACCGATGTGGCGGTTGGGCAGGCGCTTGAGCAAGCAGGGCTCTTCGTTCCCAGAGGGGGCCCGGATGCTGGCCGTCAGGAGACTCAGGTCACTTTCGGTGATCTTCAGGGACACGTCGGTGGAGGTGCCCACGTTCAGCTGGGAGGTGCGCATGGAATCGTCCCCTGGGCCCAGAAGAACGGCGAGAGAGAAGCAGTCAGGGGAAGGTTCAAGACTTTTTAAAAATATTTGAAGGACTGTCTTTTCCCAGTCAGAATCACAGCGTTGAACGGGACCTTAGAGGTCTTCTAGTCCAACCCACTGCTCAGGCAAAATAATAAAATAATAGAAATGAAATGAAGGGGGAGAGAGAGCAGAAGGGCTACCTGTGATCTTCGCCATGAAGGGGCTACCAGGAATGTGCTTGTCGTCGAAGCGGACAATAATGTTGTAGTCGCCGGGAGCCGTGGGCAAGTAGGAAACCGTGCAGGTACCGTCTTTGTTGTCCTTGCAGGTGATCTCGGCCTTGGACGGGCCCTCCACGGCCAGGGACAGGCCACCTGTGGGAGGGGGAGAGGCTGGTTAGCTTCAAGGGGGAAGGTTAAGCCTTGGGGCGAGAGCAAAGTTGCTCCTTGTCCGCTTTCTGGCTGTTGGAGTGTAACTGTCGCTGTTGGAGGAGGAGTCAAGTGGGGTCTTAGTCTGGAATCATTACATGAGCACAAAAGGGCAAGATCTGGGTGCAATGAATGCCTCTGAGCCAGATCTTAGCTTTCCCGGGCGAATCTGCCAATCCGGGAAGATTCCTGTACAATAGGCAGAGAGCAATGAAGTACAGGCAGTCTTTGAACTTACGACCACAAACGGAGCCCAAACTTTCTGTCGCTAAGCGAGACAATTATCGAGCTTTGCCCTGTTCGATGCCCTGTCTTGCCACGGTGGTGCAGTACATCCCCGCAGTTGTTAAGCCAGCAACCCTGTCCTTAAGTGAATTTGGCTACCCCGTTGACCTTGTTTTGTCAGACGTTCGCACCCTGCAACCGTCATAAGTATGAAGCAGTTGCCAAGCCTCTGGATTTGGAACACGTGAGCGTGGAGATGCCGCAAGGGCCGTAAGGGTGACAAACGGCCCTAAGTCACTTTTTTCGGGGCTGTCGTAACTTCGAAACAGTTGTTAAGTCTAGCACTGCCTGTGTTCGGTTTGAACTCTACACAGGTGGGTTTTCTGGTTTTTCTCGTGATTTTAAACGTGTGGATTACGTCCTCCCTCTTGTGAAATATTTCAGATTAAAGATTAATTGTCTTTTCCTGGAGGGAAAGAGAACAGGACCCCGCTTAAGCAGACCGACGACTCCGTGACCAGGTTTTTCAAACGTGGCACAAGGGACTCACCTTCGCCGGCATCCTTGGTGACGATGGTGAAGGTTGCCGGCTTGTTGACCATGCCGTGGCTCAGCCCGGGTCCGTAGGCGCTCACGTGGCGGGCGTTGATAGCGTCCACGTAAAACTGGATTGGGCTCCCTGGTTGGGAAAAAAAAAGCCACAGACTCAGGGGCACACCCCATCATCCTGGGCAGCCTGCAGCTTTCAAAGAGGGAGTGACGAGAAACTCCGGACAAATAAGCTAACCCTTCTGAAAATCCTAGGGTTGGAAGAGTGCTTAGAGGTCATCTACTCTAGCCCAGTGATCGGGGTAATATCTGATGGCGCAGCTCCAGCCAATGGGCATCCCCATTTCTACATTTCCAGCCAGATCTGTTTCGTTTAACCATATAGTTTAGTAAAGTGGGTTTAGCATAACGCGCACCCTCGTTCTTCCGGCTGGCGTTCCTCGATGGTGGTCCACTTTAAGATGGGTGGACTTCAACTCCCAGAATTCCCCAGCCAGCTCAACCACTTCAAAATGGGTAGACGTCAAGTCCCATGCTAGCTGGGGGATTCTGGAAGTTGAAGTCCATCCCTCTTTAAAGTCAGCGTTGAGAAACATTGATCTAGACCAGGGCTAGGCAACCTTGGCTCTTTTATGACTCGTGGACTTCAACTCCCAGAATTCCTGAGCCAGCTGTGCTGGCTCAGGAATTCTGGGAGTTGAAGTCCACGAGTCATAAAAGAGCCAAGGTTGCCTACCCCTGATCTAGACCTAAATCCTAAACTCCAGCTCAGTTTTCAGGGCCTGTAAAGCATTTTGATGGGTGGACGAAACCGCTGGTTTTATACCACCTGCTTACTTAACCCAGGGCAATCCCAAACCTAGTCCTGCATTCACACAACACGCTAGCACGGGACGGGTTGGGCTCTTGAGAGACTCGGATGGCAAACGGGAGCCCAGTCTGGTTGGTTTGTTGGCTGTGCGCAGGGGATGAAGTGGGAAAACAGGTGAATTCAGAACCTGGCTCAAGCTAGTTGTGTGAACGCAGACACTTGCCCTCCCTAGGAATTAATCTGGACCCTGCTTGCTCTGACTTTCTCTGGGGCCCACCTGGAATGTGGTTTCCGTCGTATTTGATGTCCATCTCGTGCAAGCCCTTTTCTGTCGGGGCGTACTTCACGGTCACCGTCCCGTCCTTGTTGTCCGTGATGTGGGGACGCGCTGTCTTGCCTGAAGGCATCCGGACCTCCCCTGTAGAGCAGGAAGAAAACAGGCTGGTGAGACCCCCAAACCATGGAGATTTCCACCCCTAAGAATGGGACTAGCCAGGTGTGGGAAACTTCCCAAACTACAACTCCCAGCAGCCCAGCGTGACCAGCAGTGGGGGATGCTGGGAGTTGTAGTTCGGTAATATTTCCCACTTGTGGGCTGAGAATGGGATTAGCCAGGAGTGGATAATCTTCCAAACTACAATTCCCAGCAGCCCAGGCTGGCCAGCAGTGAGGGATGCTGGGAGTTGTAGTTCAGTAACATTTCCCACTTGTGGGCTGGGAATGGGAGTAGCCAGGTGTGGAAAACCTCCTCACACTACAACTCCCAGCATCCCAGTCTGGACAACTGTGAGGGATGCTGGGAGTTGTAGTTCAGTAACACTTCCCATTTATGGGCTGAGAATGGGACTAGCCAGGTGTGGGAAACCTCCTCAAACTACAACTCCCAGCCGCCCAGCCTGACCAGCAGTGAGGGATGCTGGGAGTTGTAGTTCCGTAACATTTCCCATTTATGGGCTGGGAATGGGATTAGCCAGGAGTGGGAAACCTCCCCAAACTACAACTCCCAGCCGCCCAGCCTGGCCATCAGTGAGGGATGCTGGGAGTTGTAGTTCAATAACATTTCCCATTTATTTATTTATTTATTTATTTTATTTTATTTTTTGGATTTATATCCCGCCCTTCTCCCGTAGGACTCAGGGTGGCTGACAATCTATTTAAAATACATACAAAACAATACAAATTTAAAATTAATTAAAAGGAATATTTAAATATTTGTCAAATTTTAAAATATAATTAAAACCCCCCTAAAAATTACCCTAGGCCAGTCCTGCAAGCTGGAATAACCAAGCTGGAATAACCAAGCTGGAATAACCAAGTCTTATGGGCTGGGAATGGGAGTAGCCAGGCATGAGAAACCTCCTCACACTACAACTCCCAGCATCCCAGTCTGGCCAGCAGTGAGGGATGCTGGGAGTTGTAGTTCAGTAACACTTCCCACTCCTGGGCTGCCTCCAACCTATCTAGAGTCAAAGCAGGGCCGAGGTACAGCAATTGGGAGCTGCAGGTAAGGGGGAGGAGCTAGAGGTGGGTGGGGCTAGAGGTGGGTGGAGCTGACAAGATTTACCTTGCTGTCTGCTTCTGGCTGCCCCTCTTTCTCTTGCCCCCCACCCCAGCCCTAGAGAGATCTGGGGAGGGCTCTATTTCCCAGAGATTAGAAAAAAAACAACAGTGCCTCAAGAAGTTATATTCCAAATGCGTCGTGGGAAAGAACGGAACAGCGGAATGCAAGTTTCCAACAATGGCATATTGTGTAGTCCTGGAATGTGGTTGTGGAGGAGCGGGGGGGGGGGAACCTCAAGAACTCCACCCCAAGAATGCAAAGGTAGACTGCCTCTGGGTTTGGAGGCTCTACTGAGCTCCACCACGGATGGAGACTTCCACCCTCCTTGTTCTCCGTCTCCGTTTACCCTTCTAAGGGTGGGTCACCCAGATCGGATCCCTTTCTTCTCTCGTTTTCTCTCGGGATTATTATTTAAATTTGTTTAATTGAATTATTTATTTGGTGATTTAATTTATTTATTTATTCATTTAAAAAAAAAAAACCCAACAGTCCATCTCCCTGTTGGAAAAGGGGTCTGGGTGGTAGTACAAATAAAACGTGAAAACCTTAAAAAAAAAAAAAAAAGCAATCTATAAAATTATTTAGAAAAGCAAGGACGATTTTTTTTAAAAAAAAATCAGTATTGAAGTGAATTAAAAATCAGGGCTCGCCGGTTCCACTGAAACCTTGGCAGGAGGGGGCAAAACACCCCCAAAATGTTCCCCTTTTAAAGGGGGGTTGCTCAGCTCCCCCCCCCCCAGTAAAACAGGTGACCAGAAAGGACTCACGAAAGAAACGGTTGTAAGTTAAGGACTCCCTGTAGTGTAGAAGCTCCAAAGTGACCCCTGGATGATCTGGCTTGCCGCCCCCCCCAACACCAGTCCGTGCTTCCATGCCGTGAACCCCCCCCCCTTGCACCCCAATCCCCAGACAGACAGACCTGTGATCTCCCCCTTCTGCACGGCGAAGGGGATGACCAGGTTGAAGGGCCGCAGCATAGCATCCACGTTCTCCGGAGGTACAACGGGCTCATCCGTGGCCTGGCGTGGAGGGGAAGAGAGGAAATGGGGGGGGGAGTAGAGAGAGAGAGAGACTAAGTCCAGGTAGAGACGGGGGGCCGAGAGAGAGAGAAAGAGCACCCCGAGGCGAAACAAACTGAAAAGAAAGATTCGGAAGCCGAAGCAGACCTGGGGTGTAGCGGCTGCAAGAAACAGGGCTGTAAGAAAGAGACCAAAGACCCCCCCCCAAAAAAAAACAAAGAGAAGGGTCCGGGATCTCCTGAAGGAGGTTTGGGAGGGCAGCCAGGAATGGCCAAGAAGAGATTCAGGACTGTCCATTGGTTGCACCTGCCTTGCCCAAACAGCTGGATTGCGACAACTTGCCTTCAGCTAGAGGCCGTGCACGTAGTTCTCGACTTACGAACGCAGCTGAGCCCAGCGACATGGTTGTTAAAGTGCGGTTTGACCCCTTTTACGACCTTCCTTGCCACTGTGGTTAAGTCAGGGATCTTGAAACTTGGCCCTTTGATGACTTGTGGACTTCAGCTCCCAGAATTCCTCAGCCAGGCACGCGTGCCTGGCTGAGGAATTCTGGGAGTTGAAGTCCACAAGTCATCAAAGGGCCAAGTTGGAAGACCCCTGTCTTAAATCTAAGAAACAAAATGGAGGCTGGCTGAGGAATTCTGGGAGTTGAAGTCCACAAGTCATCAAAGGGCCAAGTTGGAAGACCCCAGTCTTAAATCTAACAAACAAAATGCAGGCTGGCTGAGGAATTCTGGGAGTTGAAGTCCACAAGTCCTCAAAGGGCCAAGTTCGAAGACCCCTGTTTTAAATCTAAGAAACAAAATGGAGGCTGGCTGAGGAATTCTGGGAGTTGAAGTCCACAAGTCTTCAAAGGGCCCTGAGTTTGAAGACCCCTGTCTTAAATCTAACAAACAAAATGGAGGCTGGCTGAGGAATTCTGGGAGTTGAGGTCCACAGTCATCAAAGGGCCAAGTTTGAAGACCCCTGTCTTAAATCTGACAAACAAAATGGAGGCTAGCAGAGGTATTCTGGGAGTTGAGGTCCACAGTCATCAAAGGGCCAAGTTTGAAGACCCCTGTCTTACATCTAACAAACAAAATGGAGGCTGGCTGAGGTATTCTGGGAGTTGAGGTCCACAGTCATCAAAGGGCCAAGTTTGAAGACCCCTGTCTTACATCTAACAAACAAAATGGAGGCTGGCTGAGGTATTCTGGGAGTTTAGGTCCACAGTCATCAAAGGGCCAAGTTTGAAGACCCCTGGGTTAAGTGAATCGGGCTTCGCCCATTGTCTTTGCTGGTCAGATGATCGCAAAAGGGGATCACAGGACCCCGAGACACTGCGACCGTCATAAATACGAGTCAGTTGCCAAGTGTCTGAACATTAGTCACATGACCAGGGGGAGGCTGCAACGGTTGTGTGAAAAACCGTCCTAGGTCAGTTTTTTTCAACACCGTTGTAACTTTGAATGGTCACTAAATAAGCTTGTAAGTTGAGGACTAGCTGTATGTTCAGTTTGCACCACCCATTGAGCCACAAATTATTCACTTTTCAGCCCAGGATGATGCTAATAGAACAACAGAGTCAGAAGGGACCTTCGAGGTCTTCTAGTCCAACCCCCTTGATCAAGCAGGATACCCTATACCAGAGGTAGGCAACCTCGGCTCTTTTATGACTGGTGGACTTCAACTCCCAGAATTCCTGAGCCAGCATGGCTCAGCTTGGAAACCTCTCCCTTTCCCCTCAGCGTGGCTGGCTCAGGAATTCTGGGAGTTGAAGTCCACAAGTCATAAAAGAGTCAAGGTTGCCTACCCCTGGCCTATACCATTTCAGATAAGTGGCTGTCCAGTCTCTTCTTGTGGAGCACCCACAATTTCTGGTGGCAGGTTGTTCCACTGGTTAATTGTCCTCACTATCAAGAAATTTCTCCTCAATTCTAGGTTGCTTCTGTCCTTGATGACTTTCCATCCGTTGCTTCTTGTCCTGCTTTCGGGGGCTTTGGAGAAGAGGTGGACCCCCTCTTCTTTGGGGCAGCCCCTCAGAGAAGAGCAACAAAGATGATCAGGGGACTGGAGGCTAAAACATACAAGGAACGGTTGCTGGAATTGGGAATGTCCAGTTTAAGGAAGAGAAGAACGAGGGAGGACAGGATAGCAGTCTTCCAGTATCTCAGGGGCTGCCCCAAAGAAGAGGGAGTCAAGCTGTTCTCCAAAGCGCCCGAAGGCAGGACAAGAAGCAACGGATGGAAATTAACCAAGGAGAGAAGCAACCTAGAACTAAGGAGAAACTTCCTGACAGTGAGGACAATTAACCAGTGGAACCACCTGCCTCCAGAAGCGGTGAATGCTCCAACACTGGAAGTTTTTAAGAAGAAACTGGACAGCCATTTGTCTGAAATGGTATAGGGTTTCCTGCCTGAGCAGGAGGTTGGACTAGATGACCTCCGAGGTCCCTTCCAACTTTATCATTATTACTTATATTACTTATCATGTTATCAGGATTCTGGGAAGGAGGGAAGGGGACGGACTGAGAAATGCCAAGATTGGAATTTAACCCTGACGAGGGCTATCTGCAGGGTGTGTCCAAAAAAGTCAAGATGGCGGCCGAGAGAGTGCAACTGAAGCTCTGTGTGTTGCCCATTAAAGTTGGCCGAGCTTCAACTGCACATCCTGGTCACCGTCTTGATTTCTTCCACCATGTCCTGAGGACCCCCCCTGGCGTTGGACTTGAGGCAAGGCCCTCCTTTCCAAGACAGAAAGAGAGAGACAGTGAGAGGAGACAGAGGCAAGCAAGGAGACAGTCCTGGTACCCAACGTGGAGGGAAGCCACCAGAGTGGTGCACCGGGAAGGGCTGGTGAAGCTGGCTGGATTCGCAGGGCTCCTCAACCTGAGGAATGGAGTCACAGGCCTGGCGGGAAGCAAGGGAGAGATCAGGGGGTGGTCCTGCGGGCAGGTTGAGAACCCCACAATCTCGCGCATCAGATGGTGGCTGGGATGGAGCCCGAACAGTTGTGGGGTGGCCGTCAAACACAACCAGAGGAGTTCTTGGTGCCTTCTGAGCTTGGTTGTTTTCACGCAGATATTTCATTACTCAAACTAGGTAACGTCACTGATGCTCAGAAGCCTTCTTAGATCTCCCTCCTAGGACTGATGATGTTACCTAGTTGGGTCATGAAAGGTCTGCAGGAAAACAACTAAGCTTAGAGAGTACCAAGGACCCCGTAATTGTCATCCTCCTCTTCCATCACCATCTCCTCCTCCTCCTCCTTTTCCTCTTCCTCCGCCTGCTCCTCCTCCTCCTTCTCCTTCACTCCACAAAACCCACTCCTTTCTAGCACTGATGATGCACCAGCCAAGGTCTGCAGGAAAACAACTAAGCTTAAAGAGCACCAAGGACCCCATAATTGTCCTCCTCCTCCTCCACCACCATCTCCTCCTCCTCCTCCTCCTCCTCCTCCTCCTCCTCCTCCTTCACCATCTCCTCCTCCTCCTCCTCCCCCACTCCACAAAACCCACTCCATTCTAGCACTGATGATGTTACCTAGTTGCACCAACAAAGGTCTGTAGGAAAACAACTAAGCACCAAGGGCCCCATAATTATCCTCCACCACCACCACCTCCTCCTCCTCCTTCAACAACTAAGCTTGGAGAGTACCAAGGACCCCACAGTCTTCCTCCTTCTCCTTTCCCACTCCATGAAACCCACTATCTTCCAGCACTGATGATGTTCCCTAGTTGGGTCACGAAACCTCTGCAAGAAAAGTCACCAAGCTCAGAGAGCACCAAGGACCCCACAGTTCAACCCTCAGCTATAACTGTCCTCTGCTATTGATACTTTTGTCATTAGAAAATGGTGCCTTCTCTGTGTCCCTCTACCACCCCCACCGATGGTGGTTTTGTCTGGACACGTCCTCTACTCACCACCACATGAAAGGGGCTGTTGGGGATCTGCTCGCCCCCAAAACGGATGGTGATGACGTATTTGCCAGGCTCAGGAGCTGTGTAATAGATGTCAAAGGTCCCATCGTGGTTCTCCACCACGTCGACGTCCAGCTCGGCCCCATCAGGCGTGGAGACCTTACAGGTCACTTTGCCCTTCCCAGCTGCCTTGGCATCCACCGTGATCACCG
>NW_015389875.1:71066-76066 GCF_001527695.2 Protobothrops mucrosquamatus
AATACTGTATATTCTTGCTTTGACAATGTGCAGAACTGTCTGGTATATATATAGTTAAACCAGCAACTAGGAAAGAGGGAGGAGCATAAGGATAGCCCGGGAGAAAGAAACCGGAAGTAAATCACATCTTCCAAGTTGATTGGAAGATGTGAACCATGACCCTACAATAAGGGAGTGGAAAATGTTTGGAATGTTATGCTTAACGGAAGAGAAGCAGACCTAAGCATTCCACCATGCTGTGCTGACATATTGTAATCTTAATAAATGCTTTTAGGAGAAAAAATGCCTGAAAGTCCTTTTAAGTGTTTCGTTACTCAGACACATGACAGTAGTTGTGATACTAGAAAACCAATAATATATATAAAGTTTTTCAGATAGACCGGTCTGATTGATTACACCTTGGCATTTGAGCTTGAAATGGCCATATTAGTCTCCCAACTTAATTCTTTAACTCTTTGTCAGAAAAAGAAAATCTGGATTTGTAAATGTTTCGCAATAGCGACTTGAGCCTGCTTAACGCCCCTAGTTTGGGGGGGGGCTGCAAGGCAAAAGAGATTGTAAAAAAGTAGAACTGCAGTAGAGCAGTCAAAATGCCAAAGTGTAATCAATCAGACCGGTCTGTCTGAAATACTTCTGTATATACTCCCTTGACTCGGCTGACAAAGAGGGGAGGAGAGCCTGTGGCTTGGTGGTTAAACAACTGCCTAGTATGTAAACTGCCCACGTTCGAATCCCATAAAGGGTATGGCTAGCTGGTGAGAGCAAATGAGCTCGAAATGGCCATATTAGTCTCCCAACTTAATTCTTTAACTCTTTGTCAGAAAAAGAAATCTGGATATATATATTCAGGTAGGGTTAAGAGGGGGGGGGAGGAATGAAAGAAATTATGGGAGTGGCTATCAAGTGAGGAGTCACCGAAAATGGCCTTGACCCAACTCTGCCCATATCTCAGTGGAGTTAAGGTTAAAACTAGCAATCATGAAAATCATCGTCCCAAATAAATAGAGGACATCCAGTTTGTGGACCTGAAGGATAAAAGGATGGAAATGGGCATCTAGAACAGGGGTAGTCAACCTTGGCTCTTTTATGACTCGTGGACTTCAACTTCCAGAATTCCTGAACCAGCTGTGTTGGCTCAGGAATTCTGGGAGTTGAAGTCCACGAGTCATAAAAGAGCCAAGGTTGACTACCCCTGATCTAGAATAAGAACATTCAAGAAAAGGATCCACCCTAGGGGGGTAATATCATAAAATCGGAGACTTGGAAATGGATCTTCTGCTCCAACCAAGCGGCCGTCCAATCTCTGCTTGGAAGCCTCCAGTGATGGGGCCCTCAAAACTCCAGGAGGAAGCTGGAACCCATGTTTTGCACACAGGACCTCTTGGACTTCATTGTTCCCAAGCAAAAGGGAGCTCCACAATGTTAGAGGCATGACGGGACAACCGGGCCACGGCAATTTTCTTGCCGTCCACGTCAAAGCTTACCCAGTCCGTGGCCTCCGATGGACACTGCAGACAGAGAAAGAGAAACAGACGTGAGCCTCTTTGTCAGAAATTGTTCTTGCCCCCCTCCCCAAAAAAGAGAAAGGGGCCCCTCCAGGTAGGTAGGGAGAAGAACAACCGCCTACCTGTCACCAGGCACTTGCTGGCATCTCCAGCGGGCAAGGCGTGGATTCGGAAAGGCGAGTAAGGGATTTCATCCCCACCATACTTGATGGTGATGGTGTAGCGGCCCGTCATGTCTGGAACGTAGGAGACTGTGTAGGTCCCATCTCGATTGTCCCGAATGTTGGCCTTCTTGGGTTTTCCCTCAGGGTCCTGAGAAGAAAAAGAGTCTGATCACGGGTCGAATGTGAGAACGACCTTGGAAGAATGGGGCAGGGTAGAGAAGAGGAGGGGTTGGACTAGATGACCTCCAAGGTCCCTTCCAGCTTTATTGTTATTATTATTATTGTTGTAGAAGAGATGCTGCCTAGGGAATGATCAGATAGAAGGAAGATGAGCCCACAGTTGCACAACGGAGATAGAAAGAAACTTAGAAATGATCTATCCCGGGGGTAGGCAACCTGGGGCTCTTTTATGACTCGTGGACTTCAATACCCAGAATTCCCGAACCAGCCATGCTGACTCAGGAATTCTGGGAGTTGAAGTCCACGAGTCATAAAAGAGCCCGGGTTGCCTACCCCTGAATTCTATCCTAATTAATCAGGCATTAAAAAGAGACAGAGAGGGATTTGTACTTTCAGACTTGCAAGATTCTATTTTTCAACCTCAGCAACTTGAAGACGGGGGGACTTCGGAATTCCCCAGCCAGCATTTGGGCTGACAATCCCAAGCCCCACTCCCACCCCCCACTCCCCACCTCCCCAAGGGCATTTCTCTGTTGCCACACCCAGGACTAACAGAAGTCCCCCCCCAAGCCACCCCATAGCTCCCTCCTGGCCCCACCACTTACCAGGATCTGTACCGTGAGCAACCCTTCGCCGGCATCCCGGGCATCGATGGTGAACTCCACCGGCAGGCTGGCAGGGATGCCCGAGGCGTTGAGGCCAGGACCGCTGGCGCGCACTTTGCTGGCATCGTGAGCAGGAAGGACCCGGATCTTGAAAGGGCTGAAAGAGGCAGAAGCCGGGAGATCAGAGAGGATGTGGCTGGGCCTCCCATCCCCCCTTGCAGCCAAGAACCCTTTCAGTTGGGGGTGTGTGTGTTTGACTTGTTTATGTATTTATTTTGTTTACATTTGTTTGTTTGTTTGTTTGTTTGTTTGTTTGTTTATGCTGTCCGTCTCCTCAATAAGACAGCTCTGTTCTGAGGCTAGCCTTTCTTCTGTTGGTTTCTGGAGAGCTTTCCCCGGCCGTCTGGATCGACCACTGTCTCCCCACGATCGACGGGGCTTCCCTCCTTCTTTGTCACCTCTCTGGGGAGGGGGGGCTTTTGGCCCATTGAGGGTCCCCAAACAGAGAGAAACCAGTCATAGAGTGCAGAACCCCGCGGTCCCTCAGCTGTCACACTAACTGCGCATAAACCCGCAAAACCAGACACCTCTTTCTGCAGAATCAGAGGCCTAGACCAGGGGTAGGCAACCTTGGCTCTTTTATGACTGGTGGACTTCAACTCCCAGAATTCCTGGCTGGCTGGGGCAGGGTTAGGCAACCTTGGCTCGTTTATGACTCATGGACTTCAACTCCCAGAATTCCTGAACCATGGCCATGCTGAGGGGAAAGGGAGAGGTTTCCAAGCTGAGCCAGGCTGGCTCAGGAATTCTGGGAGTTGAAGTCCACCAGTCATAAAAGAGCCAAAGTTGCCTACCCCTGGTCTAGACCTTCCTTCTCCGTGGCTACGTTTGGACAACCTGTTTCTCCTGGTTACGCTCGCTCTGGTTTCACCCAAAGCGCTGAGCCACACATTCATGAGACGGGCTGGGGTTAGGTGGTACCCTCAAGCTCAAATCAGCTTCCCAAGCTTAACACTAACACACTTTTAACATATTGGGCAAACTCAGCTGTTAACCGAAACAAGACCTGCTCACATCACCTTGTTGGAATTCATCGTTGGGCTGTATTTTTATGCAACAACTATGGTAGTGCTCAGCCAGCAGATGGAAGTGTTGACAAATTTGGATCTATGGTATCTACTCTATGTTCTTTTGCCCTGAGTCGAGTTTTTCCTGTTTCCTGTTACAGTTGAGCAGTAAAGCACATGGTGACTGTACTCTTTGTTTGCTCTGTGGTGCTATATATAAACACAATTCCTAACACACCTATACCTTAGTAGTCACTTCCAGTCTTGATTATTGCAGTGCACTCTACATGGGGCCACAGTTGTTAAGTGAATCACGGGGGCATCAAGAAAGGATCTGAAGTCCTCCTGTGACCGTAGAAGTTGGCCAGGAACCCCTAGCCCTCTCACCTGCGAGGCACCTCTTGTCCAGCGTATTTGACCGAGATGGTGTACGGTCCGTCGGTGGCCGGTGTGTATTTCACAGCATGTGTGCCATCTCCATTGTCACGCACCTCCACCGGCTCAGCCACCCCTGGACAAAGAAGGAAGAGGAGGAGCAAAGGGTTAGAAGGCATCTAAGGTGGCTTTGGGTCAACTTCAGTCAACTAGGGCAGAGTTGACCCATCCAGCTCTTCTCAAAAGGGAAAGCTAAGAGGCCTCTCATCAGAGTTAGGCCATCAAGTGAGGGACATGGTGCTTGAGTTATCTCTGCCCGCCTCCCCCAAGATAGCAGAAGAACCATTTGGAAGAGATCGTGGAGGTCTTCTAGTCCAACCCACAACTCAAGATGGAAGTCCTATATCATTGGAGGTCGTCCAATCTCTTCTTAAAGATCCAAGCATCTTCTTCCCAACTTCTCCCCATCCCATAATCCTTTCTTAATCAATGCTTCCCCTCCCAAGTCACCATACCTGAAGGTCCCAGCACCTTCACCTCCAAGGGGGCCAGCCCAGCCTTGCTGCAGTCGACTGTGAAGGTCTGGGGGACACGGGCTCTGACTCCGGAGCCCAACCCGGGCCCCGAGCACTTCACTTTGCTGGGATCAAGCACATCTTTGACAGGAACACGGAAGGGGCTCCCTGGGAAAAGAGAGGTCCACCGTGAGTTCCCAGCAGAAGCATCACCTTTTGGGACCGCTGGACCACTTCTAGCTGCTCATCCAGGCTTCCTTGGAGAAACTTGGAGATGAAGGCGAGGAACCGGACCACACCACCCATCCACGAAGTGAGGCGTTCCCAGGAAAACCCGTTCTCCCAGGCGCCATTCTTAGGAAAAAGGTTATCAAGTAAGGTTGCCCCCAGGAGAATGAGACCTAGATCTCTAGGGAACAGGGGCTACTCCATCCCCACAGGACCCTCTTCCACTGAAGAGTTCCTGGATCTTGAGCAATACAGGTAGTCCTCAACTTACGACCACAACTGAGCCCAAAATTTCTGGCACTAAGTGAGACATTCTTCTTCCCCTGTCTTCTCCTTCCTTCCTTCCTTCCTTCCTTCCTTC
>NW_015389875.1:81066-91893 GCF_001527695.2 Protobothrops mucrosquamatus
TGGCACTCAATCTTGGCTTCGCAGGGACCCTCCACGGTCAGGCCCAGCCCTCCCGTCCCAGCTCCTTTGGTGTCGATGGTGAAAGGGGCTGGTTTTCCCACAAAACCCCCCTTCAGTCCAGGCCCATAGGCACACACCTAGCAGAGGACAAGGGAGGAATGTTTTCAGTTCATTCGTTCGTTCGTTCATTCATTCATTCATTCATCGTTTCTTTGCTTGCTTGCTTGTTTGTTTGGACTAGAACTCCCAGTCTCTTGGTGATTGGCCCAAAGTCTCCCAGCTGGTTTTCATGCCACGGGTGAGACTAGAACTCACCATCTCCTAGTGATTGGCCAAAGTCACCCAGTTGGCTTTCATGCCTAAAGCGGGACTAGAACTCACCGTCTCCCGGTGATTGGTCCAAAGACATCCAGACACCTTTCATGCCTAAGGCAGGACTAAAATTCACAGGTCCCTGGTGATTGGCTAATTTTTTTCTGCAGTTTGGGCTTCATTCTCATTCTCTTTCTCCTTCTCACTCTCTCTTCTTTCTTTCTTTCTTTCTTTCTTTCTTTCTTTCTCTCTCTCTCCATCTTTTTCTCTGTGTGTTCTTTCTTTCTTTCTTTCTTTCTCCCTCTTTTTCGCTATGTCCTTTCTCTTTCTGTTTTTTCTTTCATTGTCTCTCCTTCCTTTCCTTCCTTCCTTCTTTCCTTCCTTCCTTCCTTCCTTCCTTCCTTCCTGCCTGCCTGCCTGCCTTTTTTCTCTTTCATTCACCCTGATCATTTTTATCTCTCTTCCTTAAAAATTTAATAAAGTTATCCTTAAAAAGAAAGAAGCTGCGGGAAGGGATCAGAATCTTAACCCAGTTCCCACCCACCCCCAGGGCAATCTCAGCCCCCACCCCCAACCCCTCAACAGCCTGCAGCACTGAGGATCCAGCTGGAGCTGACCTTGGTTGGGTCGGGGGGCATGACGGCCTCGACGGCAAAGGGGCTTCCGGGCACCGGGTTCCCGTCGTAGGTGACGTCCACCTTATACGGACCCTCTTCGGGCGGCATGTACTTCACCGAGTGGACATCGTTGGTGGCCCCTGTCTCTATCTTGCACGGAATCGGCCGGCGGGAGGGCGAGCTGATCTTCACATCCACCTGTCCCTGGCCACCAGCTCCACGCGTGTTGACGGTAAATTCTTGGTCCCGACCCACATCGACCTCTGCGCATGGGCAGGAGAGGAGAGGGAAGCACACTGAATTCTACCAAGATGGACCACTGGTAGCACCATGGTTAGAATGCAGTATAAACACACAATGCACATCAATGCACACTCGGCTGTGTCACGGCAAAGCTTGTGCAGGGAGTCCTCAATGTACAGCCACAATTGAGTCCAACACGCCTGTTGCTAAGTGAGACATTTGTTAAGTGAATTTTGCCCCATTTTACGACCTCCCTGGCCACCGTTGTTAAGTGAATTGCTACGACTGTTAAATTAGTGACTCAGTTGCTAAATGAATCTGGCGGTCCCCACTGACTTTGCTTATCAGAAAGTCATAACACGGGGTCACATGACCCCCCGGATGCTGCAACCATCATAAATGTGAGTCAGTTCCCAAGCATCTTCATTTTGATCACCAGATGCCGCAACGGTCGTAAGTATGAAAAATGGTCGCAAGTCATTTTTTTTCCAGTGCCGTTGTAATTTTGAACGGGCGCTAAATGAACTGTCATTAAATTGAGGACTACAAAAATCTGAACTGGCAATTTGGCCCCAGATAAGAGTCAACAGACTTCAATGTGGGAGGGGGGGCTGGGTTTAGGTCTCTGATGGGGGTGTAGAGACCCCAAACCAATGATGTATTTGACTCCTCCTCCCTCCAGCCTGGTCGTTTCCAACCACAACTCACAACTCGAACAACCCTTTCAACTCAGCCGCACCCAAGAAGTAGACTCGAGGTCAAACTTACTGTTGTTGAGTCCTTGCACTTTGACCTTTCCGAGGTCCAGAGGGGGGGCCACATAGACTGGGAAGGGGCTCTTGGGGATGGCATCCCCGCCGTAGGTCACCGTCACCGCCATGTTTCCCTGGTTGGTGGGAACAGGAATACATTTTGTAAGGTCATTCAAAAACTGCAAGGTGGGTGAGGGGTTACCGGGACATTTGTCAGGTTGCCTAGAGCAGGGGTCGGCAACTTTAAGCACTCAAAGAGCCACTTGGACCCATTTCCCAGAGAAAAGAAAACAGTGGGAGCCGTAAAACTTGTGCGTGCGCATATGCGCGCAAAGGGGAGAGCTTCATTGAAGAGTTTAATTAAAAAGAAATAGAGGCTGCTATGCATGTTCTCTCTCTCTCTCTCTCTCTCTCTCTCTCTCTCTCTCTCTCTCTCTCCCTCCCTCCCTCTCTCTTCCTCTCTTTGTCTCCCTCCCTCTCTGATCTTCTGCTCACCAGAGAGAGAGAGAGAGTGAGAGAGAGCTGCTGCTTCCTGCTTCCTGCTTCCTGCTGAAATGCAGCAAAGGGAGGAGCCCCACCCAATAAGCTTGTCAGCTTGTCCGAGAACAGCGTGAGGCCACTCTCTTTTTTTACACACACACACACACAGAGAGAGAGAGAGAGAGAGAGAGAAGCGTAAGTGCCTCTCTCTGTCTCTGTCTCTCTCTCTCTGCAAATAGTGGAGGAGGCTGGAAGTCGCAGGAGAAGGCTCCAGAGCCGCGGGTTGCTGACCCGTGTCCTAGTGATTATCCCAAGATCACTCAGTGATTATCTCAAGGTCACCCCGTGGCCTAGAGAGAAGGTCCCATCCCACCCGCTGCTCGCTGTGAGGTCCACTAGAGGATGACCCTCCGGCCTCTCTTGGAAGGCCTCCAGCAAAGGACATCTCTTGATTTCAAGTGGCAGCCTGTTCCGCAGACAGTCAAGACAGTTCCTAGGAGGCCGATCAAGGAAATGAGAAGGTGACCTGGGGTGAAGTTCACCTAGCTTGAAGGACCATCCAGGAGGCCATTGGAAATAGACCCTCGCTCACCTGCTGCACAGCTGTGTATTTGACCGTGTAGGAGTAATCGTGATTGTCGATGATCTCAAAGTCACGCACCACCTCACCCTTGGTGGCACCGGCAAAGTGGACGTCCAGCTTGGCTTTGCCCGCTCCCTTGGTGAACACGGTGAAGTGGGTGGGCTTCCCGACCTCCACGCCTGGGGAGGAAGCATCAAGAAGGGAGATCAGCTCTCCCCTTTCCCTGGCTTGCAGGAGACACGGCGTGGCAGCCACATCTCCAGGGATCCACCTAGGTGGAGCTACTTTTTCAATCAATTCCCGGCTGGAGACCCCATCCATCTCTGAAAATGTCATTGAAAAAAGCCTGGCTTTTTCCGCGGAGCCAAAATTTGCACCCTCTTTGAAAGAGGGGTGATATAATAGCATCTTCCAGTATTTGAGGGGCTGCCACAAAAAAGAGGGGAGATCAACCTATTCTCCAAAGCGCCTGAAGGCAGGACAAGAAAGAATGGATGGAAACTACTCAAGGAGAGAAGCAACCTGGAACTAAGGAGAAACTTCCTAACAGTGAAGACAATTCACCAGTGGAACAGCTTGCCACCAGAAGTTGTGGAAGCTTCATCACTGGAGGTTTTTAAGAAGAGACTGGACAACCACTTGTCAGACATTGTAAAGGGTGCCCTGCTTGAGCTAAGGGTTGGACTAGAAGACCTTTAAGGACCCTTCCAACTCCGCTATTCTCTTAGGCGGGTATGTGCAATTTCACCCCACATAAATACTTTTGGGGATCACTCACCCGTCCGATTGAGACCAGGCCCCTCTGCCTTCACTTTGCTGGCGTCGTGCGAGGGGTCCACCTTGATGTGGAAAGGGCTGGTGGGGATTTCCTGCAGGGACCCAGAAGAAGAGAGGAATCAGGGAACAGGGTACCAGGACGGGCACATAACCCGGAAGGGAGGACCTATCCCTTGGTTCATCAGCTCTTTCTCCATGGGTGATGTCAGGCACAAAGGATCAGGACCGTACATCATGAAGTTGCGGTTCAGAAGATGTCTCGCTCAAGCCTGCCCACAAGGACTCGGTCAACTCAAGGTCAGTGCTAAATCGGCGCCCGGGAAGGATCAATGGAATTCAAGAGGGTCTGGACTTCGATCATTTGTGGGACTGTAACAATTCTAGGCTAATAGTACACTTAGCTCCACACGCCCAGCTCTGCCTCCTTTTCTCTTAAAATAAATACGTGGCCTAAAATCACCCAGCCGGCTTTCGTGGCTAAGGCAGAACTAGAACTCACCGTCTCCCAGCAATTGGCCCAAGGTCACTCAGCCAGCTTCCATACCTAAGGCGGGACTAGAACTCCCTGACACCTGGTGATTGGTCCAAAGTCACCCAAATGACTTTCGTGCCTAAAACAGAGCTAGAACTCACCGTCTCCTGGTGATTGGCCCAAAGTCACCCAGCTGGCTTTCATGCCTAAGGCGGGACTAGAACTCACCGTCTCCTGGTGATTGGCCCACTCAGGAGACGGTGAGTCTCCTGGTGATTGGTCCAAAGTCACTCAGTTGGCTTTTATGCCTAAGGCAGGACTAGAACTCACCGTCTCCTGGTGAGTGGCCCAAAATCACCCAGCTGGCTTTCATGCCTAAGGCAGGACTAGAACTCATCATCTCCCAGCGATTATCCCAATGTCACCCAGCCAGCTTTCCTGGCTAAGGTGGAATTAGAACCCGCCGTCTCCTGGTAATTAGCCCAAGGTCTCCCAGCTGGCTTTCATGGCTAAGGAAGGACTAGAACTCACCCTCTCCCAGTTTTTAGCCTGGTGCCATAACCACTAGACCGAACTGGCCACGAAGTCATGCAACTCGGCGATGGACAAGCAAAAGAGGAACCCTCAGTCACCCAAAAGTTCTGATCCAAATCAATGGACCTGTGGCCACCTCTGGCACATGTACAGGCTCCCAGGCTGGGCAGTCCCTTGGCACCCGTGGGCCTTACCTGGGTGGCAAACAGCACCATGATGGTATAACGCCCGGGACCTGGGGGTGTGTATTTCACAGTGAAGGTGTCGTTGTCGTTCTTGATGATGTCAAAGTCGATGTCGGCTTCAGCTGGGCCCACCACCCCAGGGGCGCATTTGATGCCAATGCTCACGTCTCCTACAAAGCAAAAATGGGATTGAAGGTCAAGAGTTTGGGAAGAAAACTTGGGCACCTCTGCTCCAGACATAGCCAAAATCTGGGGGGGGGAGGGTCTCGGCACCCAACAGGATGAAGCGCCCTGAGATTCTTCTGGACAAGCAGGGGGCTGGACTAGAAGACTAGAAGACCTCCACGGTCCCCTCCAACTTTGTTCTTCTGTTGACGTTTGTGGTTTGCTTTATCTCTGACCCTCCCACATGTTCTCAGAGTTGGGGGTCACCTTGGCCAGCCTCGCTGCAGTCCACGGTGAAGTAGGTGGGCTCGTTGGCCTTCAGCCCCGTCTTCTCGACTCCAGGACCGTAGACCTTGACTTTATCGGGGTGGCTACCTTCTCCGACACTCACCTGGGAAGAGAGAAGAAAAGTAGATGAACGTACGAGAAGCACAACGGAATCGTGGAATCCTAATGGACCACGGGGAGTCCTTGACTTACCCGTTTGCTTAACCACCATTCGTAGTTACCACGGCTTATGACTTACAACCTGTCCTCAAACTTACAAGTATGGCGGCGTCCCCAGTCACGTGACCCGCATTTTTTGAAACATATTTATCAGAATTCAAACATTTGATGTGTGCAGGGCAGTCCTTGACTTACAACAGTTGAGTTAGTGACCGTTCCAAGTTACAACAGCCCTGGAAAAAGGGACTTACAGCTGTTTTTCACACTTACGACCGTTACGACATCCCTGTGGTCGCATGATTTAAATTCCGACACCGGACCACCCTCTCACATCTATGACGGTTGCAGTGTCCCGGGATCCCAGGATCCCCTTTTGCGATCTTCTGACAAGCAAAGTCAACGGGAGAAGACGGAATCGCTTAACAACCCCATTGCTGACTTAACACATTTCTTACTTAGCGCCATCAATCCTGGGCTCCGTTTTGGTCGTATGTCAAGGACTACCTGTACCCAGTAAGGACCGTGTTATAGATTCCTTCTAAGAAAGCTCAAACCATTTAGAAAAATTGTGTGTGCCTGGCCCACTAAGGCCTGTCAATCAGGACACCTCCTTCTCCTGAGACAGTGTCTCCATCTCTGTGGTCTCCAGCTTCTGCTCAGCGGGTCCTGGTTGACCACTAGTTGTGTTGTTCTACATCACCTTCATCCAAGTTTGGAGACAGACTAAGCCAGACGAGTGTGATGGTGAGAAGAAACTGGATGAGTTGGTGGCCTACACAGGCTTGGACAGAGACCTTCCCATCTCTAAGCTCCAGCAGAAGATTGGCCCAGGATCTCCTACTTGTCCGTGCATGGGTTGACACTCCTCCCTGCTCCCCAAAGGGCCATCAACAGAAGATGGCCAAGAACCCACCAACAGGCTTCTCCACTCCGGAGTCACTCACCCGGAACGGACTCTTGGGGATGTTCACTCCTCCCCAACTGATGATGAGGGTGTGCTTGATGGCCTTGGTGGGGACGTAGACACAGGAGAAGGTCCCGTTGCCATTGTCCTTGACTTTGACGTCAATGGGAACGCCTTCGGCATCCTAGGAAGAGACGTACCTTGGGTGAAAACCAACTCCTAAGTTACTCCTGGATGGTTAAAGGAGTTCTTGGGCACATCCTGAGGCTCCTGAGTAGAGGTGACTTCATTGCCCAGGTTGAAGTGTCATCACTTCAGGACACTAGGAGAGATCCTGAGGTGCCTTCTTCAAGCCAGTTTGGTCTAGTACAGGGGTCTTCAAACTTGGCCCTTTTATGACTTGTGGACTTCAACTCCCAGAATTCCTCAGCCAGGCACGCGTGCCTGGCTGAGGAATTCTGGGAGTTGAAATTCACAAGTCATACAAGGGTCAAGTTTGAAGACCCCTGGTCTAGTAGTTCAGGCACCAGGCTACAAACTGGGAGATGGTGAGTTCTAGTCCCACCTTAGGCATGGAAGCCAGCTGGGTGACTTTGAGCCAATCACCAGGTGAATGGGACTTCTAGTCCTATTTAGGCATGAAAGCCAACTGGGTGATTTTGGGCCAGTCAGCTCAGACCACCTCATAGTACTGTTATTATAGGGGAAAATGAGAGGAGGAAGGAGTAATGTTCCCCACCTTGAGTTGCTTATAAAAATAATACACTCAGAATGTACTGTAAATATATAATAAAATAATAAAACATAAAATAAAATAGAGTAGAATAATGAATAAAATAAAATAAAAAATAAAATAAAGTAAAATAAAAAAGTAAAATAAAGTAAAATATTAATAAAATAAAATAAAATACTAAACTAAAGAAAATAAAATAATAATAAAGTAAAATATTAATAAAATAAAATACTAAATAAAATAAAATAAAGTAAAGTAAAATAAAATAATAAAGTAAAGTAAAATAAAATAATAGAGTAAAGTAAAATAAAATAATAAAATAATAAAATAAAATAATAATAAAGTAAAATAATAAAATAAAATAAAAATAAAATAAAATATAAAATAAAATAAATAAAATAAAATAAAAAAAAATAAAAAAATAAATATTATTTTATTTTATTTTATTTTATTTTATTTTATTAATAAAATAAAGGCTTCAAGGCCTCCAGGCCGGGACCCCTCCCTGCCTTACCTGAGCGTAGATCTTGAGCGCTGCTTTCCCGGCTCCTCGGGCATCGATGGTGAACTCGGCCGGTTTGTTCACAATGCAGCCCACCGGCTCCAGCCCGGGACCGAAGGCCTTGACCTGGACGGGGTGGGATGGGGACCAGCTTCAGCCCAGCAGCCCAACAGCGCCTGGACGACCCCCCCACCACCACCACCCCAGGATGGAGCCGGGAGCCCGGAGAGGCTGACCTTCTCGGGGAAGTACTCGTTGGTGGCCGGCAGGATGTGGGCAATGAAGGGGCTGTCCTTGATATCCTCATCATCGCATATCACATGCACGGCATACTCGCCCGGCTCAGTGGGCCAGTATCGCACGTCGCACGAACCGTCTCCTTTGTCGTCACACTCGATCTTGGCCTGCGAGGGACCCTCGATGGAGAACCCTGGGAAGAGCAGACAAGGATGAAAGAGGGAGGGTGGGGGGCTGTCACCCTTTAGACCAGAACTGGCCATGAAGCAACCTAGAACTAAGGAGAAATTTCCTGACAGTTAGAATAATGAACCAGTGGAACAACTTGCCACCGGAAGTTGTCAATGCTCCAACGCTGAAAACTGGACAACCCTTTGTCTGAAAATGTTACACAGGGTTTCCTGCTCGAGCAGGGGGTCGGGCGAGAAGACACAAGCGTTACGTACCTAGCGTGCCCACTTCGGTGCCAATCGCCTCCACAACAAAGTCAGCGGACTTGCCCACCATGCCCGTTTCCAGGCCGGGGCCCCAAGCCCGGACCTTCTGCAACCCAGCTTCAGGGGCCACCTGCACTTCAAAGGGACTGAGAAAGAAGAAAGGAAGAGTTGGGTCTAGTGGTTAAAGCACCAAGCTAGAAACCAGGTGACAGTGAGTTCTAGTCCCACCTTAAGCACGAAAGCCGGCTGGGTGACTTTGGGCCAATGACTAGGAGGTAGTGAGTTCTAGTTCCACTTTAAGCTTGAAATTTGGCTGGGTGACTTTGGGCCAATCACCAGGAGACGGTGAGTTCTAGTCTTGTTTTAAGGCATGAAAGTCAGCCTTAAGAAATTGTATGTATATATATATATAAACAATTTCTAGATGCATCCCGCAAACCGGAAACTCCTCCTCTGAATTCGCCCAGAGGCCTCTGTCAAGTTGCCTCCCCAGCCAGCCATTTGGATCAGGTTTTTGCACCTGAGCATAACATGTGGAACTCACTGCCACTAGAATAGAGTTTCTCAACTTTGGCAGCCTTAAGGACGAGTGGGGAAATTCTGGAAGCCGAAGTCCACCCGTCTCAAAGTGGCCAAGGTTGAGAGAAACACCAGCCCGGAGAATAAAAACACACTGTGTCTGGATGCACACGTTATGCTAAACCCGGCTTATTAAAAATTACAGTTTGTCAAACCAAATAGACCTGGTTGGGGCCAAATCCTCTTTAGCGGGAAATGTGGATAGCCATTTTGTGGCAGCTGGTCCACCAGATCTTACCCTGATCAGGGGGCCAGACTAGATGACCTCTAAGCTCCCTTCCAATTCAGGGACAGTTGAGGAACATTGCACTAGAGACAGTGTAAGTCTGGGCTTCAATTGTGTGGTTGTGGTTCTCCTTGGGCGTTTTTGACACATACCCTTCACAGATACTCCTGGCTGGAGGTCCTTAAAGAGCCAAGTTCCCCCCACCCCATATTTGCTCTTGCAGAGTGGCCTACCTCCTAGGAATGGCGTGACCGCCCCAGGTAATCGACACCACATACTTTCCAGGCACTTTGGGGTAATATTCACACTCATAAACCCCGTCACCGATCTCTCGTACCTTCACCGGTTCCTCTGTTCCTTCTGGGGTGAAAAACACAACAACTTTGTACCATAAACAAGCGAGCATTCCTTTTGAAGCATTGCTAAGCAAGGAAAGAAGACCACTGGGAGATCCCTAGTGGAGGATCGGACTTCTGCGTCTTTGTAGCCACTTAGGAAAGCAGCGGTACCTCTCTCTCTTTTTTTCAGCTTAAAAAAAGATGTGGCTTTATACTTCCAGACAATAATTCGATTACAGATAGTCCTTGACTTACAACAAGAGAAGAAGCAACGGATGGAAACTCATCAAGGAGAGAAGCAACCTGGAACTAAGGAGAAGCTTCCTGACAGTTAGAACAATTAACCAGTGGAACAACCTGCCTCCAGAAGCTGTGAATGCTCCAACACTGGAAGTTTTTAAGAAGAGACTGGACAGCCATTTGTCTGAAATGGTATAGAGTTTTCCTGGCTGAGCAGGGGGTTGGACTAGATGACCTCCAAGGTCCCTTCCAACTCTGATTCTATTCTATTCTATTCTATTTATTCTATTCTATTTCTATTTTCCAAAGCGCCTGAAGGCAGGACAAGAAGCAACTCATCAAGGAGAGAAGCAACCTAGAACTAAGGAGAAACTTCTAGACAGTTAGAACAATTAACCAGTGGAACAACCTGCCTCCAGAAGCAGTGAATGCTCCAACACTGGAAGTTTTTAAGAAGAGACTGGACAGCCATTTGTCCGAAATGGTATAGGTATATAGGGTTTCCTGCCTGAGCAGGGGGTTGGACTAAATGACCTCCAAGGTACCTTCCAACTCTGTTTCTATTCTATTCTATTTTCTATTTTCTATTTTCTATTTTCTATTTTCTATTATTTTCTATTATTTTCTATTTTCTATTATTTTCTATTTTCTATTTTCTATTCTATTCTCCAAAGCCCCTGAAGGCAGGAGAAGCAACGGATGGAAACTAACCAAGGAGAGAAGCAACCTAGAACTAAGGAGAAACTTCCTGACAGTGAGAACAATTAATCAGCGGAACAACCTGCCTCCAGAAGCGGTGAATGCAACTGGAAGTTTTTAAGAAGAGACTGGACAGCCATTTGTCTGAAACGGTATAGTGCTTCCTGCCTGAGCGGGGGGTTGGACTAGATGACCTCCAAGGTCCCTTCTCAGGCGGAAAAAAACCCAAACTTACTTGGTCCCTTGAGGGCCACCTTGAGGTCGCCAGTGCCGGCTCCCTTGGTGTAAACCTTGAAGTCCGCCACCTCCTTGACGCGGACCCCCTTCGGCTGGAGACCCCGGCCCACGGCCCGGCAGGCGGTGGG
>NW_015389875.1:93986-95216 GCF_001527695.2 Protobothrops mucrosquamatus
GGGAGAGGGAGGGGAAGGGAGGGAGGGAAGAAGGAAAGAAGGGAGGAGGGAGGGAAGAAGGGGAGAGGGAGGGAGAGAAGGAAGGAAGGCGGAGGGAGGGAAGGAAGGAAGGAAGGAAGGGGGAAGGAGAAGGGAGGGGAGATGGAGGGGAAGGGAGGGAAGGAGGAAAGAAGGGAGGAGGGAGGGAAGAAGGGGAGAGGAAAGAAGGAAGGAAGGAAGGAAGGAAGGAAGGAAGGAAGGCGGAGGGAGGAAGGAAGGAAGACGGAGGGAGGGAGGAAGGAAGGAAGGAACATAAGGAAGGAAGAGGGAAGGGAGGGAAGGAGGAAAGAAGGGAGGGAAGAAGGAGGGAGGAAGGGAGGAAGGAAGGAAGACGGAGGGAGGGAGGAAGGAAGGAAAATAAGGAAGGAAGAGGGAAGGGAGGAAAGGGGAGGAGGGAGGGAAGAAGGGGAGAGGAAGGAAGGAAGATAAGGAAGGAAGGAAAGAGACGGAGGAAGGATTTTTTTCAGCCCCCCCAAAAAGAGGGAAAGAGAGTAAGGGAAAGTTACGATTGGATTAGCAATTATTGAGGATTAAAGAATGGCTGACCAGGTGAGAAAGGAAAAAAAGAGGGGGGGGAATTTAATGAGCACAGGGGGGGCAAAGCAGGCCCAAGGAGCCGGCCCTGGCCAGACCCCTCCCATCCATCCCCAGGGCTCTGCCAAACAGTTAGGGGGTCTGCATCCCACCCAGTTGGGAGGGGGGGGGTCTCTGCTCATGCAACAGCCATGCAGGGCACGAAGCCACCTCACCAGGCAGGAGCGCCACACAGCATGCCACGGAAACCCTTCTTGTTGCGTGGCACCCCTTAAGCAGGCCGTGGGAGTTGTAGCCCACCCAGCTTCTACCGAGGGGCGCCTGGATCGCGCAAACCTCTCCCCACCCCTCTAAGCTCTGCCAGGGCTGCTTAAGCCACCATTGACACTGCCGGGCGACTTTTGCAACTAACCCTGGTTCACCATCCTGGCTGCAAAACCCGGGAAGGGCCGGAACGAAACCAGGATCCCCCGGAACCTCACCCATGCCATGCTCTCGTTGGATCGACTCATGCCAAGGCGGGCAAGAGCAGGGGGGGGGCAAGCCAATTTGGGCGCTACTAACTTGGTTTACGCGGCTTGGGCAGAGTGGGGGGTGGCATTTTCTTGGCGTCAGCGGGCGGGGTACAGACGGACTGAGGGATGATCTGAATGGGGG
>NW_015389875.1:99008-103972 GCF_001527695.2 Protobothrops mucrosquamatus
GTTTAGTGGTCAGGAGGTCATTAGAGAGGGCAAACAAGCATGGCGGGGGGTGGGGGGTCAGTGGGAATTAAAAAGGAGACAGAGGGGAGGAAGAGGGAACCCCAAAAGAGCTGGGGAGCGGGGGGGGGGTGTCTTACCTTCTGCCACGTTGACCGTGAAAGGGCTTTTGGGAATCTGAGTCCCCGCAAAGGTGACGTAGATGACGTGGGGACCCTCCAGGACAGGCCGATAAGTGCAGCGGAAAATATTGTCCCCTTTGTCTTCCAAGACCACTTCCACCGTGTCCCGACGTCCCTGGGGGTCCACGATCACCACCCCCACGTCACCGGCCCCGGCCCCTGCAGACGGAAGACCCCCCCGTTAGTTGCCTGGGTTGCTTAGGAAATTCTTTTCATCCCCCCAAAATATAAATAGAACAGAACAGAACAGAACAGAATAGAAAATAGGGAATAGAAAATAGAAAATGAATAGGGAATAGGGAATAGGGAATAGGGAATAGGGAATAGAGTAGAGTAGAGTAGAGTAGAGTAGAGTAGAGAATAGGGAATAGAGTAGAGTAGAGTAGAGTAGAATAGAGTAGAGTCGAATATAGGGAATAGAATAGAATAGAATAGAATAGAATAGAATAGAATAGGGAATAGGGAATAGGGAATAGGGAATAGGGAATAGAGTAGAGTAGAGTAGAGTAGAGTAGAAAATAGAGAATAGAGTAGAGTAGAGTAGAGTAGAATAGAATAGAATAGAATAGAATAGAATAGAATAGAATAGGGAATAGGGAATAGGGAATAGGGAATAGGGAATAGGGAATAGGGAATAGGGAATAGAGTAGAGTAGAGTAGAGTAGAGTAGAGTAGAGTAGAGAATAGGGAATAGAGTAGAGTAGAGTAGAGTAGAGTAGAATAGAGTAGAGTCGAATATAGGGAATAGAATAGAATAGAATAGAATAGGGAATAGGGAATAGGGAATAGGGAATAGGGAATAGGGCAGTGATGGAGAACCTTTTAGAGACCGAGTGCGCAAACTGCAACCCAAAACCCACTTATGCGTCATCGGGTGCCAGGTGGGTGTGGCCCATTGGGTGGGTGTGGCTGCGGTGGTAACGGCAGACTGGGTGGGACTAAAAAGTTCAATCAATCAATTCCAACTTTGCAAGATCTTTTTTTCCCCATGAGAAGTTGAAATTGACTGATTGATTGAACCTTTTTTTTTTTTTGCACACGGCGGCGGAAGCCTAAAGCGAAAAGGTTTTATAAAACCCAGCTGAAGGCCTAGGACTGGGGCGACAGTGCCCGCGTGCCCACAGAGAGGGCTCTGAGTGCCACCTCTGGCACCCATGCCATAGGTTCGCCACCACTGGAATAGGGAATAGAGTAGAGTAGAGTAGAGTAGAAAATAGAGAATAGAGTAGAGTAGAGTAGAATAGAATAGAATAGAATAGAATAGAATAGAATAGAATAGAATAGAATAGGGAATAGGGAATAGGGAATAGGGAATAGAGTAGAGTAGAGTAGAGTAGAGTAGAGTAGAGTAGAGTAGAGTAGAAAATAGAGAATAGAGTAGAGTAGAATAGAATAGAATAGAATAGAATAGAATAGAATAGAATAGAATAGGGAATAGGGAATAGAATAGAGTAGAGTAGAGTAGAAAATAGAGAATAGAATAGAATAGAATGAGTTGGAAGGGACCTTGGGAGGTTATCTAGTCCAACCCCCTGCTCACCCACAAGTATATGTAGGCAATCCTCGACTTACAATCACAAGTGAGGCCAGACTTTCCATTGCTAAGCAAGGAAGTGGTTAAATAAATCGCACCTGGGTTTGCGACCATTTTTGTCACGGTCGTTAAGCGAATCAGTGCAGTGGTTCAGAGAATCGGGTGTTTGTGTGTGTTCGTCAAGCAAGCCCGGCTTCCCTTATTGACTTTTCTTGTCAGAAGCCATCTGGGAAGGTTGCAAAGGACGCCGTGACTGTCATAAGTGTGAGGACTGGTCATTAGTGGCTTTTTTTTCCAGTGTGGCTGTCACTTTCAAACGGTCGCTAAGCAAGTGGGTGTAAGTCGGGGACTACCTGTATTAGGCATAACTATATGCCCTGCTCCCGTTTGCCCCACCCGATTTAACCCCCCTCCCTTACCTGCGGTGTAGATGTCGAAGTAAGTGGGTTTGTTGGCCACGTTTCCCACGGGCTCCAGGCCCGGTCCACGGGCCGTCACCTTGCTGGCATCCCCAAGCGCCATCCCCACATTGACTTCGAAGGGGCTCCGGTCAATATTTTGCCCCGCAAAGAGGACGGTGACCTGGGGGTGGGAGAAACAGGGGGGGGGAAAAATCAGGAGAAATTGGACAAGCCAGCAAAACAGTGAGAAACTGACTTGGACTTTCCCGGTTGCAAAGTGGTGAGCCAAAAAAGGAAAACCACATTTGCAAGTCACCCTCGGGCTTACGAGCGTTCTGGAGCCTGCCCCATAAGTCGCGTCGGCCGTAAATCAAGCCACCCAGGTGGCCGACCTGATTTGACGACCTGTTCTGCAGGCGGTCGTTAAGCAGATTGCTGCGGCTATTAAAGTGAACCCATGGTTCTCGACGGGCTGGTTTTGCTCGTAAGGGCAAAAAACCCGTCACAGGTCGCTTTTTCCGGTGCCGTTGTAAATTTGAACGGTCACTTTGTGGGTCGGGGACTCCCTGCGCTTTTATTATGGTCTGCATTTTTTTAAGGGGGAGGTCGGTCCGCAGAGGTCACCCCGCCACCCCCCCCAGGACGAGGGAACGGTCATCATCTCACCTTGTGCAAGCCGGCTACCTTGGGCACGTAGGAGACGGAATAGGTGCGATTCTTGTCGTTGTTGGCAACCACCTTGGCCTGGGGGGGGGGGAGAAAGAGAGGGGAGGGGGCTTTACCCAGGCGTGCCAGCGGCTGGTGGCCACAGCTGACACCTGTCACTCAGCACAACCTCCGGACTTCTCCCGCCCTTCGCCCAGATGCCAGCAGAGTCACGGCCCAGCCGGATGCCTCCCTCGCCCTGCGGTGCCAGCTGGAGCAGCTGAGGATCCCAAAACCGACCTGGCAGGGAGGGATGGAGGGAGGATGGTGGGCCCTTCCCCTGGGCATGGTGGGCAGGGGGGAATCGGTCGTGTCCCGTGGGGCAGGGGGAGGAGAGAAGAAGGGAAAGGCGGGGGTCTTTTGAGTGTCAGAACAATCAATCAGCGGAACGTCTGGCCACCAGAAGTCGTGGGCGCTCCATCGCTGGAGGTTTTTAAGAGGAGACTGGACAGCCACTTGTCTGGAAGGGTATAGGTTCCCCTGCTTGAGTAGGGGGTCAGACTAGAAGACCTCCGAGGTCCCTTCCAACTCTGTTCTTCTGTAAGGGTCTCCTGCTCGTGGAGGGGGTTGGACTAGTAGACCTCTGAGGTCCTTTCTGTTATTCTGTTATTCAGTGTGTCTCCTGCCAGCCGGCCCAGGGCAGCTTCCGTCTCTCGGAGCCCTTTGGGGGAAAGTGGTGGATTGGTTTAAAACCCCTTTTATTTATTTCAGACCCCAAGATGAGACTTCTGCACAGGGCAGGAGGCAAAAGAGAGACCTCTAAGGAAATGGGGTGGGCTGTGAGCAGAATAACAGTATTACAGAATAAGAGAATGACAGAATAAGAGAATGACAGAATAAGAGAATAAGAGAATGACAGAATAAAAGAATAACAGAATAAGAGAATAACAGAATGACAGAATAAGATAATAAGATAATAACAGAATAAGAGAATGACAGAATGACATAATAAGAGAATAAGCGAATGACAGAATAAGAGAATAAGAGAATGACAGAATAAAAGAATAACAGAATAACAGAATGACAGAATGACAGAATGAGAGAATAAGAGAATGACAGAATAAAAGAATAACAGAATAAGAATAACAGAATGACAGAATAAGATAATAAGATAATAACAGAATATGAGAATGACAGAATGACAGAATGACATAATAAGAGAATAAGAGAATGACAGAATAAGACAATAAGAGAATGACAGAATGACAGAATAACAGAATGACAAAATGACAGAATAACAGCGTTGAAAGGGACCTTGAGGTCTTCTAGTCCAACCCCTTCAAGCGGGAGTCCCTATACCATCTCAGACAAATGGTTGTCCAATTTCTTCTTGAGAAACCTCCAGCGATGGAGCAGCCACAACTTCTGGTGGCAAGTCGTTCCCCCGGTTAATTGTCCTTCGCAGGCTTGGAGAGGGATTAGCAGGGTTCAGGCTCCCCGGCTGGGCAGAAGCTAAAGGGCCAATTGGGGAGGGGGCTGGGGAAGTTGAGGCCGGCCTGCCTGCCTGGGGCACACTCCGGGCACTGGGGAGGGGTAGGGGCGGCATACCTCTTCCGTGTGTCCCTCGGGGTCTTCGATGTACACCAGAACCTCCCCCAAGCCAGCCTCAAGGGTCTCCACGGTGAAGTGGGCTGGTTTCAGCACCGTGTTTCCGTGGGGTTCGATACCTGGGCAAAGGGGAGACAGGTTGACCAGGTGGGTGAAGGGCAGCCTTGGCCCCATAAGAGTGGGGGAGGGAGGGAGGGGAAGGGAAGGGGAGGGGGGAAGAAGGAGAAAGAGCAGGAGAAGGGGAAATGGAGAAGGAGGAGGAGGAGGCATGGGAGCAGGAGAAGAAGGGGGAAGGGAAGCAGGAAAGGGGGAGGAAGAAGAAGGGGAAGGGAAAGGAAGGAAAAAGAGGGGGGAAAGGAGAAAGAGGAAGGGGAAGGGAAACAAGAAGGGAAGAGAAGGAAGGGGAAGAAGGGGGAAAAGGGGAGAAGAGAAAGGAAGGGAAAGGGAAGCAGGAAAGAGGAGGAAGGGAAGTGGAAGTGGAAGTGAAAGAGAAGGGAAGGAAAGGGAAGTGGAAGTGGAAGGGAAAGGAAAGGGAAGTGGGAGGGAAGGGAAAGGGAAGGAAGGGGAAGTGGAAGTGAAAGGGAAGGGAAGGGGAAG
>NW_015389876.1:0-7237 GCF_001527695.2 Protobothrops mucrosquamatus
CTTCACAATGCTTTACAGCCCTCTCTAAGCGGTTTAGAGTCAGCATGTTGTTGCCCACAACAATCTGGGTCCTCGTTTTACCGACCTCGGATGGATGGAAGGCTGAGTCAACCTCAAGCCGGTCAGGATCGAACTGCCGAAAATGGGGAGTCAGCAAGATTAGCCTGCAGTACCGCATTCTGACCACTGGGCCACGGCGACTCCTAACCAGAAACCTTTTTTCCCCCAGAGCGTGTGCCATGTTCACGCGCGAAAACCGCAAGGCAAATCATAAACGATCCGTTGGGGAAAAAAGAGTGGCGTCCACCTTCCTGAAGTCCTGCATGTTCTTACGATTTCCTGAGCGCTTCCTTCTTATTCCCATTTTAAGCTAGCTAGACTCGGGAGCGAAGTCCGCAAAACTTACACCGAGTAGAAAGTAAGGAAAGAACTTCTTACTTCCCTGGAGATTCTCTGTCCTCCAGGTCACGGTTCGTCTCACAGGCGCTTTTTTCAAGAAACAGCTGGACTTTCTGAGTTCTCCCTTGAGAAAGAAGCACAAAACTTTTCCCAAGAAGGGAAGAACTGAAGAAGCTTCTGGGATGGGAAGCGAAAAGCCTTCAACCAAAAAACGAAGAAAGCCCAGTTGCTTTTTTAAAAAACAACAACAAGAAGCACCTTTGAGAGGAGAGAATTCATAAATCTGGAAAAAAAAATCAACAACAACAACAAAAAAACAAGATTTCAAGGAATACAGTAGTACTTACCGCTAATTTATCAGCCCGGTTACTGTCATAGCCAGTGGTCAGATCTCTGACTCCAGAGACGGGGAATTTTCCACACGTTTTGGGATAGGTATTTTTCCCCTCGTAATTCCGAATCTTCTCAAACAGAGCCGCGACGATCTTCTGATCATAGCAAATGAAATAGGAAGATTTGGTGATGTGATAACCGTATCTACATAGAAAGACAAAAAAGCAGGAAAAAAATTTGCACTCTGAGTAGCAGGGACAAGTTACAACGCAAACATAAATACACATATACAGGGCTAGTGTGTATACAGGAAGTCCTGACTTACGACTGTTAAGTGAGCCCGTAATTTCTTCTGCTAATTTGTTGAAGTGAGTTTGTCTCCGTTTTACGACCTTTCTCGTAACACTTATTAAGTGAATCGCTGCCATTGTTAAGTTAGTAACTCAGTTGTTAAGTGAATCTGACAAGCCTTTGCTTGTCAGAAATGTTTTAGATGCTTAAAATGTGACTGAATGTAAGAAAATTATATCAAAAAAATGTTTTAAATAAGAGTTAAAGGACTAGATGACTATTGAATAGAATGTTTAAAGATTAAAGATTAAATATATTCTTAATTATGGTTAAAAAGAATAAGAAATTAAGGAAATAAACATACATTAGCCTAGGAGGGATATATATTTTAAGTAGTATGTTATTTCTTATGTTTCTTTACTCTTGTTTTCCTTTCTTTTTCTCTTCTCTTCTCTTTTTTTTTCATTGTTTTATCTATTTCTTAAGAAATGTAAAAGTGTAAGATGGGTTTATGTGGAAAAAATAGAGTTAAATTTGTAAATGTAAATGTAATTAATTTTTGAGAAAATCTTCACCAGTAAGAATATCTAGAATTTGGCGGGAGAAATAAACTAAAATAAGGATTAACAGGACCTATGATAAGGCAACCAGAATGATTGAATAGAAAAGAAATATTATACTAATAGGATGATTATTTTTAGGAATATTGGGGGGGGGGAATTATACATTCAATGGTTATTTATCCAAACAGTAAGAATTGTATTAATGTTTGCAAAAGAGGTTACTTTGGGGAAAGGGGAAATCAACTAAAATTAATATGTGGAATATGGATTATAGAAATTAATTGTTAATGATTGTTTTATAAATATAACCCAGACAACACACTGTTCACCAATTATTGAGTCATTTATGTATTTTTTAAAAAAAAATCAATAAAAATATTTTTTAAAAAAAGGTCGCAAAAGGGGATCACGTGACCCCGGGGACACTGCAACTGTCGTAAATACGAGTCAGTTGCCAAGAATCTGAATTTCGATCATGTGACCGTCGGAATGCAGCAACAGTTGTAAAATGTGAAAAATGGCCGTTGGTCACTTTTTTCAGCCCCGTTGTAACCTGGGACAGTCACTAAGGAAACTGTCGTGGTTCTGACAGATGAAACTCTTCAAAGAGCTTCGAGGCATGGTTTACTTTAAATAATCTTTTATTCGAGTAGCATAGCATCGGCACTACATAGTTAAAGCCAAAAACTGAATTCCCCTCCCCTGGGCACAAAGTAGTAAACCACAATTACCTCCTCTAGTTAACAGTCATAAATCACATTCTCCAATTAGTTTGAAATGCAGGCTTCCCCTCCAGTTCTCCAGCCCTGCCAATCCTTATCATCTCTTATTTCAATAACCTTGGTTCTCACACTAGGTCCAGTATTGTTATGTCTAGCTAAACTCTCATGCACATTCCTCCCCCAGCATCATCTAACTCTAAGAGTAAAACATAAGAAGAAAATGGTTGCATCTCCAACTGTTGTCCAAGCAAAATATCCGATGTTAGCAGCGTTGACATCACTGCTGTTAAATTGAGGACTATCTGTATGGTAAATGTAAAAAACATTCAGCAGTTCGTTCAGTTATACTCACTCTGTGTAAATGTTTTTCAGCTGTTGAGACAGAGTCACATTCTTGGTGGCCAAAAAGCTAGACATCTCCGCGGTTATGACGGCGGCGCTGACGCCATCTTTATCCAGTACTAGGGGGCTGCACATATATCCTGAAAGTTTACAGAAAAACAACAACCAAAAACTGTTGGTAAAAATACGCCGATGCAAGTGCACATAAAATAGTTTTCATACTGTACGGGACACAGACTGCAAATCTGCTTTAACTCTGCGCGCTAATTAGCTTTATTTGGTGACAAGGATTGCAAATGAAATCTTTGATGAAATCACAGACGGAAGAATAATTTGGCTTGAGGAAAGAGAACGGCTTCCATCCTCTGTAGCAATAGGCAGCCCGTATTCGTCTTTAATAGCAGAGAATATTTGTAACTCAAGGCTGAACTGTGGGGTCCTTGGTGCTCTCTGAGCTGGGTGGTTTTCTTGCAGACGTTTCATCACCCAACTAGGGAACATCATCAGTGCTAGAAGGGAGAGGGATGCTGTGGAGGAGGAGGAGGAGGAGGAAGAGGAGGAATAGGAGGAGAAGGAGGAGGACACTGTTGCTCTCTGAGCTTGGTGGTTTCCTTGCAGACGTTTCATGATCCAACTAGATAACATGATCAGTGCTATAAGCTGCACTAGATACCTGAATTAATCTCCCCTCCCTTCTAGCACTGATGCTGTTACCTAGTTGGGTCATGAAACATCTATAAGGAAATAATCAAGCTCAGAGAGCAGCAAGGACCCCATAGTTGCTTTCCTCCTCTTCCTCCTCAAATTCCTCCTCTTCCTCTTCCTCCTCCTCCTCCTATCTCCCTTCCCTTCTAGCACTGATGATGTTCCTTAGTTGGGTCAGGAAATGTCTGCAAGAAAACCACCAAGCTCAGAGAGCACCAAGGACACCACAGTTGTCCTCCTCCTCTCTCCATTCCCTTCTAACACTGATGATGTTCCTTAGTTGGGTCATGAAATGTCTGCAAGGAAACCACCAAACTCAAAGAGCACTAAGGACCCTACAGTTCTCCTCCTCCTCCTCTCTCCATTCCCTTCTAGCACTGATGATATTACTTAGTTGGGTCATGAAATGTCTGCAAGTAAGCAACCCAGCTCAGAGAGCACCAAAGATCCCACAGTTGTCATCTTCCTCCTTCTCCTCCTCTTCCTCCTCCAACTCATCCTGCTCAAACTTCTCCTCCTCCTCCTCCTCCTCAAACTCCATCCTCTTCTAGCACTGATGATGTTACCTAATTGGGTCATAAAACGTCTGCAAGAAAACCACCCAGCTCAGAGAGCACCAAGGACCCCAGAGATTGTCCTTAAGATTGATGTGTTTAACCTAGGGGCTGCCTGTATTGCAGTTTTAAAAGACATCTCATCCTTTTAAAAGCAAAGGTGAGAAAGATTTTCCTTTCGCCCTTTACTGAAATAAAGGGATGTTCCACGCAATATGCAGAAATGTACTTCTGACAGCTAGTAAGAATGAGAGAGCAACGTTATATTATTATTATTTTTGCAGATAAGGACAAGAGTTATCCCAAATATGCTTTTTCCCGAGGCAACTGGACTTTTGAAGAATTTCATCTGTCGGAACCATGACGTTATAGCTACGTTCCTTGGCTGTTTCATAATAAGCATATTACCGATGGCTTCTTCAAAAGCGAATAAGACATTTTTCCCTTGGTCTATCAGCTGCTTGGCGCGGTTTCCCATCCACTTAAATCCTGTTAGTGTTTCCTGTATTGATCAAAGTTTAGTGATAAAATATATGAGAACAGAAGGGAAATTCCTTTCAAAGATATACCTACAAAGATACATTTATTAGCTCCTAAGGCAGGGGTAGGCAACCTTGGCCCTTTTAGGACTTGTGGACTTCAGCTCCCAGAATTCCTGAGCCAGCATGGCTCAGCTTGGAAACTCTCCCTTTCCCCTCAGCATGGCTGGCTCAGGAATTCTGGGAGTTGAAGTCCACGAGTCATAAAAGGGCCAAGGTTGCCTACCTCTGGCCTAGGCCTAGGCCGCTTTATGACTCGTGGACTTCAACTCCTAGAATTCCTGAGCCAGCATGGCTCAGCTTGGAAACTCTCCCTTTCCCCTCAGCATGGCTGGCTCAGGAATTCTGGGAGTTGAAGTCCACGAGTCATAAAAGAGCCAAGGTTGCCTACCCCTGGCCTAGGCCTAGGCGGCTTTGACTGGTGGACTTCAACTCCCAGAATTCCTGAGCCAGCATGAAGGAAACTTTGGCCCCTTCATGACTGGTGGACTTCAACTCCCAGAATTCCTGAGCCAGCATGGGGGCATTATGGCCCCTTCATGACTCGTGGACTTCAACTCCCAGAATTCCTGAGCCAGCATGGCTCAGCTTGGAAACCTCTCCCTTTCCCCTCAGCGTGGCTGGCTCAGGAATTCTGGGAGTTGAAGTCCACCAGTCATAAAAGAGCCAAGGTTGCCTACCCCTGTCCTAAGGGACATCAGAAATACATGGTTGAGTGACATCACTGTGTGCAACAATATTATTACAGTAATTGTCAACTTCAAACGGTTCGTTCAGCGGCCGTTCGAAGTTACAACGGCGCTGAAAACCCTGACTTAATAACCACTGCAGCATCTCCTCTGTCACGGGAATAAAATTCAGGTGCTTGGCAACTGACTCCTATTTACGACGGTCGCAGTGTCCCGGGGTCCCGCGATCCCCTTTTGCGTCCTTCTGACAAGCCAAGTAAAAGGGGGAAATCCGATTCACTTAACAACGTGCCAGTAACTTAAGAGCTGCAGTGATCCACTCAATGACGGGGGCAAGAAAGCTCGCCAAAGGGGGCCAAATTCACTTAAACAAATGTTTCGAGAAATGTTGGCCGTCCGTTGCGATCGTAGGTTGAGGACCAGCCAAAAAGGGAAGCTTGAAAGGAACTTGACCCTCACCTCAAAGTGGAAACCTTCCTTCAGAGCGATTGCTTGCAATATTTTGGAGGAGACGGTGCTGGATAACATATAGACGTCTTTGATGGCATCCGGAGTCTGATTTTTATTTTTCCAGCACGTAAACAGCCACCATCCTAAAAGAGCTCCGGTTTCGTTGCCGGAAAACACTTTCCATTCTCCACTGCAGAGGGGAGAGAAGCTTCAGCGGTTAAGAGACAGGAACGTGGCGACTTAAAATAGGTCAGCAAAGCTGGAGCAGTAGCTACAATTGCGCTAATTCTAATTCGACACTGATTCGATTTTTCTTAGTGCCCCCACTTGCAAATACTTTCGTTAAACGATCGTTCAATTTACGACGGCATTGACATTTTTCACACTTACGAATCCCCGTGGTGGGATTCGGCCGATTCGCACCACTGCGGCAGAACCGGTAGCTAATTTTTTGTTGCCCAGGCCCACAATGGACTTCCGGATGCGGCATCCACACAGAGAACCTGTTGTTCACATATTTGAATGCCACCACTCCTTCCTTCCTTCCTTCCTTCCTTCCTTCCTTCCTTCCTTCCTTCCTTCCTTCCTTCCTTCCATAGGATCCAGCCAGTTCACACCACTTCGGCACAACCGGTAGTTAATTTTTTGTTGCCCAGGCCCAGAATGGACTTCCGGATGCGACATCCACTTAGAGAACTGGTTGTTCACCTATTTGAATCCCACCACTGCTTACAACCCGTTGCTGCCTTCCCTCGGTCACGTGATCAAAATTCAGATGCTTGGCAACTGACTCGTATTTACGACGGTCGCAGCGTCCTGGGGTTATGTGATTCCCTTTTGCGACCTTCTGAGAAGCAAAGTCAATGGGGGAAGCCTGATCCACTTAAGGACCGTGTGTGTGACTAACAACTGCAGCGATTCGCTTAACAACGGTGACCAGAAAGGTCGTAAAGTGGGTGCAAAAAACTCACTTAACCAATGTCTCACTTAGCAACAGAAATTTTGGGCTGGATTGTGGTCGCACGCCGAGGACTAATGGTACCCTGATTCTGATTCTACGCTCATTTTATTTTGCTTTACACACAGTCCTCGACTTACAATCATTCGTTAAGTGAATGTTCGAAGTTAGGACGGCCCTGAAGAAGTGACCTATGACCGATTTTCACACTTACGTCCGTTGTTGCCTCCCCACGGTCACGTGATCAAAATTCGGCCGCTTGGCAACTGACTCGTATTTACGACGGTCGCAGTGTCCCTGGAGGGGATCACGTGATCCCCTTTTGGGACCTTCTGACAAGCAAAGTCCATGGGGAAGCCAGATTCACTTAACCTTGTTACTCTCTTAACAACGGGTAGCGCGAAAAAAGTGGTAAAACAGGACAAAGCTCCCTTAACAAATGTCTCGCTTAGCAACCAGAAATGTTGGGCTCAAATTTTGGCCATAACTCAAGGACTACCGGTATCAGAGTTATCGATTTAAATCTTAGATTTATCTGCCGCCAATTTGTTTTTATACGTTGTTCACCACGTCAATTTACCATACCTATATTCAATTGGAGTGAACGTGGGCTCTAACAAAAAGAGTATTGGAATAGTTAAGAAAAAAATATACTTTTCTTAAAAAAATAAAATCTATTTAATACCTCCGGG
>NW_015389876.1:8162-10756 GCF_001527695.2 Protobothrops mucrosquamatus
CGGTGTTACATGGGAGCGACGTGTCGCCCCCAACACCGCCCGCGCGGCCGCATTCTGGACCAGCTGGAGCCTCCGGATGCTCCCCATGGGGAGCCCCATGTAAAGAGCGTTACAGTAGTCCAGGCGAGAGGTGACGAGAGCCTGAGTGACTGTGCGCAAAGCGTCCCGGTCCAGAAAGGGGCGCAACTGGTAGATCAGGTGCCAATGTCAATGCTGTAAATACTGTATATTCTTGCTTTGACAAAATATGCAGAACTGTCTGGTATTTTTAGAGTTAATTCAGTTGATGGTGGTGGGGAGGAGAAAGATAGGACTGCGGGCACCGGAAGAGAACCTCTGCCCTTCCACCTGATAGGAGAACATGATATATGACAGCAAATTTAGGGAGGGAACATGCTGGTAAATTAATTGCTCAGAGGAAGAGAATTTTAGACCTTAGCATCAACTTCGTTGTGCCTGTGCCGACATTTTGTAACAATAAATTACTTTTAGGAAAATCAATGCCCGGAAGTTCTTTGAAGTGTTTCATTAGCCGGAACCATAACAGCCAAAGTTGCGGGAGAAAAAAAAAGCGCAAATCGTTTCGGAAGCGTGATCTCGTTTAACGGCCCAACATGCAAAAAAAAAAAGAAAGACGAAGGAGTCACGTTTGGAAAACTCCTGCGAACTGGTTGCCTGCAAAATTGCTGGGAGATTAGAAGCCGGAAGAAGCAAAAGAAATGGACTAGCGCCTTTTTGAGATTGACAAGCGTACGCAATAATTTTTTTAAAAATGGAGATAGAACTAAGCTTTAATTGCAAAGGAACATTTGAAGGGACAGGAGACAAATGAAGATGGAAGAAAATGTACTAAAAAGGGAGACAGAATAAGCTTTAGTTGCAAAGGAACGGTCCGAAGGGACAGGAGACAAATGAAGATGGAAGAAAATGTACTAAATAATCTTTTTACCAACCAGGACACCTTTTCCTTCCTCTGGATTCGGGTATTTGACGGTGGGAAACTCCGGATCGGGGTCCTTCTGCTCGGGCACAGCAATCGGAGGGCTGAAGTCAAAAGCCTTGAAGGCAGACTGCACAAACTCATGGCCGACACCGTGCACAGAGGTGTGAACAAATTTCAACTTGGTCTCCTTGTTTATATCCCTAAAATCAAGTAACATGAGTGACATTCAGCTGGTGGCAGATTCTCTGCCGTGAGGAACAAAAAAAAAAAGAGGGGGAAACTAATCAAGGGGAGAAGCAACCTAGAACGGAAGAGAAACTTCCTAACAGTTAGAACAATTAACCGGTGGAACAACTTGCCACTAGGAGTTGTGAATGCTCCAACACTGGAAGTGTTTAAGAAGAGACTGGACAGCTGTTTATCTGAAAGGGTATAGGGCAGGGGTAGGCAACCTTGGCTCTTTTATGGCTCGTGGACTTCAACTCCCAGAATTCCTGAGCCAGCCTGGCTCAGCTTGGAAACCTCTCTCTTTCCCCTCAGCATGGCTGGCTCAGGAATTCTGGGAGTTGTGAAGTCCACCAGTCATAAAAGAGCCAAGATGGCCTACCTCTGGTATAGGGTTTCCTGCCTGAGCAGGGGATTGGACTAGATGACCTCCTCAGTTAAGTGGAATTAAAGAAAGCCCACTCACCTGTGATAACAGTGCCTCTGTATATCTTTGAAGTAATGCTGGTTAACCGTTGCAAAAGTATTGTGGAGAAAAGGGCTTTGGTCAACAAGGGTGTCCTCCCAAGCTTGAGGCCACGGTTCCAGGTTCTCGTTAATGGCCTCAGCAATTCCTCTGTCGTGCGGACCGATGATCTGGGAGCCATTTTCCCAATAGACCTGAAGGCCGCAGTGAGATATCAGCAAAGGTTTATTTTTTAATCGTTATTAGCAGACGTTTCGGCTTGAGCTGTGTTATTTAAATTCACCCTAATATCCCTGGAATTAACTGAAAGTCTGTCTATCTATCTATCTATCTATCTATCTATCTATCTATCTATCTATCTATCTATCTATCTATCTATCTTTATCTATCTATCTTTATCTATCTATCTTCTATCATATCTATCTATCTAGAGCTGTGTTATTTAAATTCACCCTAATATACCTGGAATTAATTGAAAGGCTGGCTATCTATCTATCTATCTATCTATCTATCTATCTATCTATCTATCTATCTATCTATCTATCTATCTATCTATCTATCTATCTCTTCTATCATATTTATTTATTTATTTTATTTATTTTTGAACTTATATGCCGCCCTTCTCCCCATGGGACTCAGGGCGGCTCACAGCATATTAAAACAATATAAAACATTATCCCCAATAAAAACCAATTAAAAACAAATATTTGTCGCTGTGTCTTATTAAAATCATTAAAATTGTCCCTATTTAGAATTCACCCTAGGCCAGACCCGCTTGCTGAAAAAGCCATGTCTTGAGGGCGCGGCGGAAAGCTAGGAGATCCGGAATCGTCCGGATCTCGGGGGGTAGTTCGTTCCAGAGGGTGGGGGCACCCACAGAGAAGGCCCTCCCCCTGGGGGTCGCCAGCCGACACTGCTTGGCCGACGGCACTCTGAGGAGGCCCGCTCTGTGGGAGCGTA
>NW_015389876.1:11153-22033 GCF_001527695.2 Protobothrops mucrosquamatus
GCTTGGCCGACGGCACTCTGAGGAGGCCCGCTCTGTGGGAGCGTACCGGTCTGTGGGAGGGAATCTGTGGCAGAAGGCGATCTGTCTGTCTGTCTGTCTGTCTGTCTGTCTGTCTGTCTGTCTGTCTGTCTGTCTGTCTGTCTGTCTGTCTGTCTGTCTCTCTCTCTCTCTCTCTCTCTCTCTCTCTCTCTCTCTCTCTCTCTATATATATATATATATATATATATATATATATATATATATATATATATATATATATATTCTATCATATCTATCTATCGGTCTATATCTTCTATCATATCTATCTTCTATCATATCTATCTATCTATCTATCTATCTATCTATCTATCTATCTATCTATCTATCTATCTATCTATCTATCTATCTATCTATCTACCTAAATCTATTTATCTATCTTCTATCATATCTATCTAAATCTATTTATCTATCTTCTATCATATCTGTCTGTCTGTCTATCTATCTATCTATCTATCTATCTATCTATCTATCTATCTATCTATCTATCTATCTATCATCTACCTACCTACCTACATCTTCTATCATCTCTCTCTCTCTCTCTCTCTCTTCTATTATATCTATATCTATCTATCTATCTATCTATCTATCTATCTATCTATCTATCTATCTATCTATCTATCTATCTATCTATCTATCTATCTATCTATCTATCTATCTATCTTTTATTTACTTACATACTGCCTCTACTCTTTATAAACAACTCAATGCTTGGACATATCTACTAATCCTTCCTCCTATTTTCCACACAACACAGCACTGCACAACTATGAGGTGGGTTAGGCCAGCGGGCTTTCATGCCTAAGCAGGACTAGAACTCACTGTCTCCTGGTGATTGGTCCAAAGCCCCCCAGCTGGCTTTCACACCTAAGGCAGAACTAGAATTCACCGTCTCCTGGTGATTGACCCAGTCACTCAGCCAGCTTTCATGCCTAAGGTAGAACTAGAACTCACCGTCTCCCGGTGACTGGCCCAAAGTCACTCAGTCAGTTTTCGTGCGTAAGGCAGGACTAGAATTCACCGTCTCCTGGTGATTGCCCAAAAATCATTCAGTCAGCTTTTGTGTCTAAGGTGGGACTACAACTCACCGTCTCCTGGTTTCTAGCCTGCCACTGTAACCACTAACGCTTCAATCCATCCCAAGACAATTCTGCTAGGAAAACTAAGCAAGGGAATACCTTATATCCATTATCTTGTTTGGGATTATGAGAGGCCGTCACCATAATTCCAGCGGCAAGTTTGAGGTGGTTCACTGTATACGGCTAGAGAAAAATCAGAAGAAAAATATTAGGAAGAAAGGAGGCTGATGTCCATGGAGATTCTCATGCCATCCAGATCGTGGTTGTCCCAAAGGTGCTTTTTTTTTAGGAGGCAACTGGACCTTCTTGTTTTTCTTTGAAGACGTTTCGCTTCTCATCCCAGAAGCTTCTTCAGCTCTGACCGGATGATGGGGAACGGAAGGATTTATACTCCTTGCCGACAGCTGGTCACTTGCATCCTTTTAGAGCAGTGTTTCTCAACCTTGACAAGTTTAAGGCATGTGGACTTCAACTCCCAGAATTCCACAGCCAGCAATGCTGGCTGTGGAATTCTGAGAGTTGAAGTCCACATGCCTTAAACTTGTCAAGGTTGAGAAACACTGTATTAGAGAGTCCTTGAGGCCACTTGGAGGCTTATCTGTGTCCTCAGGGTCCCCTGAGTGGTGCAAATGGGTGTGGAGCCTTCTTGGGACTCCTGAGGGGACTGTGTTGTGGAGCTGTGCTTTCTGTGGGGTGTTTTCTTCCCTGTGTCCTTTTCACTGAAAAAGCACCTTTGGGACAACCATGACCTGGATGACGGAGAATCCCCATTGACATTTAGCCATGCCCTTTGGAATAAACACCCTTTGAATGGTGCGGGTGTATGAACGGATTTCCAGAAAACATGGCAGACCACAGGAACCATTGGAGCTTCAGTTTGAGATTCAGACAACACAGACACATCCCCAACAGCCTCCACCTGTCTCCAACAGGGAAGGGACATGGGGCAGAAAACATCCTGCAGCCAAAAAAGGCTTCACACCCAATTTGCACCACTCAGGTGACCCTGAGGACACAGATAAGCCTCCAAGTGGCTTCAACGACTCTCTAAAAGGATGCAAATGACCAGCTGTCTGCAAGGAGTATAAATTCTTCCATTCCCCACCCTCCAAGTGGCCTCAACGACTCTCTAAAAGGAGGCAAATGACCAGCTGTCTGCAAGGAGTATAAATCCTTCCATCCTTCACCATCCAGTCAGAGCTGAAGAAGCTTCTGGGATGAGAAGTGAAACGTCTTCAAAGAAAAACAAGAAAGTCCAGTTGCCTCCTGAAAAAAAAAAGCACCTTTGGGACAAAGAAGGCTGACAAATTTCACCTCCATTCCTTCTGGTGACATCTTCACTCCACTGGAAGTCTACCTGCCCTCCCAAAATGAGAAGACACAGGCTGGGATGTGTGTGTGTGTCTTCCAATGTTAACCACCTCACTACAAAGCAACAACTTTGAACAACTTTGAACAAGCAGAGGGAAGAATCCTAAGACCCCATCAGTCTCCACTGAGGCTTAAATTCACCAGAGGTCAATGCTTTTCAAACTGCATAGGGCAGTGATGGTGAACCTTTTAGAGACCGAGTGCCCAAACTGCAACCCAAAACCCACTTATGTATTGTCGGGTGCCAGGTGGGCGTGGCCCATTGGGTGGGTGTGGCCCATTGGGTGGGCGTGGCTGCGGTGGTAACGGCAGACTAGGTGGGACTAAAAAGTTCAATCAATCACTTCCAACTTTGCAAGATCTTTTTTTTTCTCACGAGAAGTTGAAATTGACTGATTGATTGAACTTTTTTTTTTTGCACATGGCGGTGGATGCCTAAAGCGAAAAGGTTTTATAAAACCCAGCTGAAGGCCTAGGACTAGGGCGACAGTGCGCGTGCCCACAGAGAGGGCTCTGAGTGCCGCCTCTGGCACCCGTGCCATAGGTTCGCCACCACGGGCATAGGGAGTCGTCGACTTAACAACAGTTTATTTAAGGACCGTTTGAAGTTATGACATCACTGGAAAAAAAAGTGACTTTCACGGATCGCAAAATGGGGCAAAACTCACTTAAGAAACGTCTTGCTTAGCAATAGAAAGTTGGTGGCTGTACGTTGAGAACTACCTGTATAAGAAATAACCATATATTTATGATTTCACGGGCACATTTATGTTGTAATGACACCCAAAATGCCTTGTTGAGGCAGACGGCTGTAGAAATCAAACAAATAAACAGAGTTTCGGGGATGGTTGAAGAAGAAAAAATGGCTTTGGAAGAATATCTGAAGGACAATGATGAAGATGCACTGAAATTAATATATCAGGAAGGCTTACTGATTACTGGAAAGACCAAACTGGCCTACAAGAAAGACCAAATGAAGAACAGAATAGAGGCATGGGAAGACAAAGCACTACATGGCCAGTACATTAAAAAAAATAGCTGGGAAAGCAGATAATAACAAGACCTGGCAATGACTAAGAGCAGGAAAATTGAAGAAAGAGACCGAGGGACTGATTCTGGCTGCACAAGACCAAGCCTTAAGGACAAATTCATATAAAGTCAAAATTGAGAAGACAGCAACAGACAGTAAGTGCCGCCTGTGCAAAGAAGCTGAAGAAACAGTGGACCACCTGGTAAGCTGCTGCAAGAAGATCGCACAGTCTGACTACAAACAGCGGCATGACAAAGTAGCAACAATGGTGCATTGGAAGATCTGCAAGAAATATCATTTGCCTGTAAGCAAGAACTGGTGGGATCATAAAATAGAGAAAGTCATAGAAAATGATAAAGTTAAACTGCTCTGGGACTTCAGAATTCAAACAGACAAGCACCTGCAACATAACACCCCAGACTTAACAATTGTCAATAAGAAAGACAAAAAATATCCACTGGATAGTGGACATGGCAGTGCCTGGAGACAGCAGAATAGACGAGAAAGAACTGAAGATAACAAAATACAAAGACCTACAAATAGAAATAGAAAGACTGTGTCAAAGGCAAGCAAGGTTAGTACCAATAGTAATAGGCGCCTTGGATGCAATCCCAAAACAACTGGAGCACCACTTGGACACCATCGGCATTGACAAATTCACCATTAGTCAATTGCAAAAGGCGGCCTTACTAGGAACTGCTTCCATCCTGCGACGATATCTGTAATACCATCAAACATCCACATCTGCCTATCCCAGGTCCTTGGGAAGGACTCGACAGGTAGACAAAAATGCCAAATCCAGTCTGAACATCTGGCTGACTGTGCGATGATCAATAATAATAATAATGTCTAACTGACTGCAAAGCTAGACATGACCGAGTTGCTAAATTAATCTACTGGGCATTGTGTAAAAAATACGACTTGCCTGTGTCCGAAAAGTTGTGGGAACCTAGGGTGGAAAAAGTGGTTGAGAATGAGAGGGTGGAGATCTTGTGGGACTTTCGAATACAGACAGATTACCATTTGGAACACAACACGCCAGATATCGCAGTTGTAGAGAACCAAAGTGTACAGCTGATTGATATCACTGTACCAGGAGATGCCAGAGTCAAAGAAAAAGAACTGGAAAAAAAAATCACGAAATATTGCGACCTGGCCATCGAAAATGCGTGATTATGGATGAAACGTGTAACGGTGACACCCATCGTCATCGGGGCACTGGGAACTATGTCCAAAAACATTGCAAAATACATCAAGAAACTGCAGCTTCCTGCAATAACTCCAGCAACTCTACAAAAAAACTGCGCTACTTGGAACATCTTACATTTTAAGGAGGTACCTGGTTGATACCCAGGATGCTGGCAGCAACCTATGTCAACCATCAGCGCCAGCCAATTTGAATGTTCAGTTGACTGAGGTTCACGTCCAATCTATCTATATTCTATATCTATATCTATATCTATATCTTCTTCTTCTCTATATAAATAAAAATGTAAATGTTTGTTTGTTCAAAATCTTAAATCTCCGAAAGTTCTTCACTGATTGCTTTTAAATTTTGACACAACGTTGCATTCGAATACGCACGTGTTTTTATATACCTACTATTATATAGATGTCACACCTGTGACACAAACGTGTGCTTTCTCTTTTCTTTCTTTTCCATTTAACCAGACTGAGCCACAGCAACGCGTGGCTGGGTACAGCTAGTGAATAATAATAATAATAACTTTATTGTCACTTTGAATGTACACCAATCGGCATACATCAAAATGAAATTTCGTTGCCTACAGCAAGGCTTTTCAACCAGTGGTACGGGTACCACCTGTGATACATTGGCACCTGGCAGGTGGTACACAACCATCCTAGAAAAGTAGCGGGGGGGGGAATGAGCTGAACCGGCGGCAGCATCAAACAAGCCTGAGCGAGAGATGGCTGGAGCTGCAGGGCTGTCCGGGCTCAGCGGAAGCGCCAGGATCAGTGCCGCTTTCCAGCTGATCTGCGCTTCTTCGGGGCTGTCAGGGCTCAATGGAAGCACCAGAATCGGTGCCAAGCTCTAGCTGGAGCTCAGCGCTGATCCTGGTGCTTCTGCTGAGCCCAGAAGAACCCCCATCAGCTGGAATGTTGCAGCATCTCCAGGATCTTGTAATTTACATTCAGATGCTTGGCAACTGATTCATATTTATGACGGTCACAGTGTCCCAGGGTCATGTGAAGTGACCAAAACCTGCTGCAACCACCCAGCAGACGGGGGGAATAAAAACCAAACACCCCCCCACCCCACCCCCGCTGCCAATCTTCAACAGAAATGCTCACAACAATGGAAACCTCGGACAGGAGGAAGTGTGCTGCCGGGCGGGCAGGCAGGTGACTTGCTCGGCTGTGGCTCGGGGGGCACTTTTTTCAGTGCCATTGTAACTTCGAACAGTCACTAAGCGAACTGTTGTAAGTCGAGGACTACCTGTACTTCATCACTTTTTTCCTTTTTTATTTTGGTCATCAAGTTTTTGACACCTTGTTAGGCGACTGGTGGTCCTCGGATGTTGCCATATCCTAAAAGTGGTACAATGGGTGAAAAGGTTGAAAAGCCCTGCTCTAAATGTTTTGATGGGAAAAATAAAGGTATACAGAAAAGAACATGCTGAGAGGCCAATTGGCGAAAACCCAAGCCCTGGCCTACAGCTCTGAAAGGGCCACCACCTCCGATACACACTCCTTGTTCGTGGCCAGCTCAAGTTTCAGATCGTCCATTTTAGTCTCTAGGGAGCGAACGATGGCAAATAGGACAGGTGGAAACGGAGCTCCATGTGGATCAGCCCTCAAATTAGCTTGTATTCCTATGTCATTCTATCTGCCTTTCATCGGAGGAACACGTGAGCGACAAAAAAAACGGCAACGAAAACCCTACCACAAAAGGAGTAGGTGTGATCTGGGAGAAAAGGTAGACAGGAATGCCCTGGGTGAGGAACGTCGTGGCAGCGAGTCTTGCAAACCTGTTAGTCCAGAAAGGAGAGGGAAAATAAAAATAAAAATAAAACCAGTCAGACTTGAATTCTAACACAATAAACTTCACCTTGCTGCTGTGTTTAGTTGACCCCTGAAGCCACTTTTTTTTCTTTGACGTTTACCCCAAAGAAACGTTTTTATGTTTTATAACCGAAGCTGCCCAGAGTCACTTTGTAGGCTGGCGTAAACATTTAATAAAGAAGTAAATAAAATAAATCAGCTCTACCGAATGGATGTATGAGTTGACCCCGTGAACACATTTAGGAATAAATCAATATATTCCCCATTATAAGCATACAGTACAAGTATCCTGGAAAAACACATTGCTGTTAAAAGTTGTGGCTAATAATAATAATAATAATAATAATAATAATAATAATAATAATAATAATAATGATGATGATGATGATAAAGTTGGAAGGGACCTTGGAGGTCATCTAGTCCAACCCCCTGCTCAGGCAGGAAATGTATCCCACCTTTATCATGTTTTTATAAATAACTCAAGGGGGAGGGGACATATCCAACACAATCCTCCTGCTGGTTTTCAGGCCTAAGGCGGGACTAGAACTCACCGTCTCCTGGTGATTGGCCCAAAGTCACCCTGCTGGTTTTCAGGCCTAAGGCGGGACTAGAACTCACCACCTCCTGGTGATTGGCCCAAAGTCACCCTGCTGGTTTTCAGGCCTAAGGCGGGACTAGAACTCACCATCTCCTGGTGATTGGCCCAAAGTCACCAAGCCAGCTTTTATGTCTAAGGCGGAACTAGAACTCCCAGGTTCCCAGTTTCTAACCCAATGCCTGAATCATTACACCTGATTCTCTTGACCTCTAGAGCAATAGCACTGAGACTTATATACCGCCCTACAGTGCTTTACAGCCCTCTCTGAGCAGTTTACAGAGTCAGCCTTTTACTCCTCAACAATCAGGGTCCTCCTTTTACCGACCTGGGAAGGACGGAAGGCTGAGTCAACTTTGAGCCCGTCAGGATCGAACTCCTGGCAGTGGGCAGAGTTAGCCTGCAATACCGCATTCTAACCACCGCGCCACCATGGCTCTTCCTGATATTTGCCACTCATGAGTTTCTCTTTATGGAACCTGTACTTACCTATCTAGAATTGTTTTTAAAATAATAGATGGGCTAGTTTCAATGAGCAATAACGACTCCCTGCGCTGAACCGAGGTTAAAAAAAAAATACATATTTCCTTGTGATTCAAAAAAAAAAAAAGTTACAAGCAGGGCAGGAATTGTGACAGATACCTTTTGCTGCTACCACCAGTTGGTGGATGGGCTCGCGCATCGTAGCCGATAACCACGCCTCTTTGTTTCAGGTGCCTGACGTTCTTTTTAAGATAGCTACAAAATCCCTACAAGCAGAACAAAACAGATGGCTTTAGCAGTTTTATTAAGCTGTCTTAGTTGCGGCACACCTTCCCTAGACGACCCATTGGAAGGAGAATAGAAGAGAATAGAGAATAGAGAATAGAGAATAGAGAATGGGAATAGAATAGAATAGAATAGAATAGAGAATGGGAATAGAATAGAGTAGAGTAGAGTAGAATAGAATAGAGAATGGGAATAGAATAGAATAGAATAGAGAATGGGAATAGAATAGAGTAGAGTAGAGTAGAGTAGAGTAGAATAGAGAATGGGAATAGAATAGAATAGAATAGAGAATGGGAATAGAATAGAATTAGAATAGAATAGAATAGAATAGAGAATGGGAATAGAATCAAATCGAATAGAATAGAGTATAGAGTAGAATAAGAATAGAATAGAGAATGGGAATAGAATAGAATAGAATAGAATTTGGAATATAGAATAGAATAGAGAATGGGAATAGAATAGAATAGAGAATGGGAATAGAATAGAATAGAGAATGGGAATAGAATAGAGTAGAGTAGAATAGAATAGAATAGAATAGAATAGAGCAGTGGTGGCGAACCTATGGCACGGGTACCAGAGGCGGCACTCAGAGCCCTCTCTGTGGGCACCCGCACCGTCGCCCCAGTCCTAGGCCTTCAGCTGGGTTTTATAAAACCTTTTCACTTTAGGCCTCCGCCACCGTGTGCAAAAAAAAAAAAAAGGTTCAATCAATCAGTCAATTTCAACTTCTTGCGGGGAAAAAAAAGATCTTGCAAAGTTGGAATTGATTGATTGAACTTTTTAGTCCCACTCAGTCTGCCGTTACCACCGCGGCCACGCCCAGCCAATGGGCCACCCCCACCCCAATGGGCCACCCCCACCCAATGGGCCACACCCACCCGGCACCTGACGATGCGTAAGTGGATTTTGGGTTGCAGTTTGGGCACTCGGTATCTAAAAGGTTCGCCATCACTGGAATAGAGAATGGGAATAGAATAGAATAGAATAGAATAGAATAGAAAATAGAATACAATAGAATAGGAATAGAATAGAGAATAGGAATAGAATAGAGTAAAATAGAATGGGAATAGAATAGAATAGAGAATGGGAATAGAACAGAGAATAGAATAGAATAGAATAGAATAGAATAGAATAGAATAGAATAGAATAGAATAGAATAGAATAGAATAGAATAGAATAGAATAGAGAATGGGAATAGAATAGAGAATAGAATAATATAGGAATAGAATGGGAATAGAATAGAATGGGAGTAGAATAGAATGGGAATAGAATAGAATAGAATAGAGTAGAGTATAGAGTAGAGTAGAGTAGGATAGGATAAGATAGGAGAAAGCTGGTCATTTGCATTCTTTTAGAGAGTTGTTGAGGCCACTGAGAGGTTTATTTACATCCTCACCATCCTCACAGGTGACCCTGCACAACATAGTCCTTCCAATGGTCCCAAGAAGGCATCCATACCCATTTGCACCACTCAGATGACCCTGAGGACACAGTTAACCTCCAAGTGGCCTCAACAACTCTCTAAAAAGATGCAAACGACCAGCTGTCTGCAAGGAATATAAATCCTTCTACTCCCCACCATCCAGTCAGAGCTGAAGAAGCTTCTTGGGTGAGAAGCAAAACATCTTCAAAGAAAAGCAAGAAAGTCCAGTTGAAAAAGCACCACCGAGGACACAGATAAACCTCCCAGTGGCCTCAATGACTCTCTGAAAGGAGGCAAATGACCAGCTGTCTGCAAGGAGTATAAATCCTCCCATTCCCCACCATCTAGTCAGAGCCGAAGAAGCTTCTGGGATGAAAAGTGAAACATCTTCAAAGAAAAAACAAGATTAAATCCAGTTGCCTCCTGAAAAAAACAACAACTTTGGGACAACCGAGGCCTGGAGGACCAAGAATCTCCACAGACATTAATTAAGCACACAGAGCTCAATCTGATACCTGTGAAGTCTGAATAATAGTCAGGTCATTCATCTGTGAGGTTCCGGGTCCCATAGCCGCTCGTAGTCCTGCTGTGCCAAATTCCATCCGGGAGCCGAAACATTTTAATAATTCTTCCGTGTTTCCCTTGGCAATCAGCTGCTTCACTATTTCCAAAGTTTTAGGATTCTGCAAAATAAGACAATCTTGGGTTTAGTCGTGGTCTTTCGTTGCACCCGCGTCTGCTGAGCGGCAGGAAAATGGTTCACGTCGCAACACCAAGATAAAAACATACTTATATGTGGTTAATGTGTACACAGAGAGTCCCCAACTTACAACCATGTCTGTTGCTAAGTGAGACTTGTGTTAAGGGCATTTTGCCCCCTTTTAACACCTTTCTTGCCCAGTGACTCACGGCCGTTGCTAAATGAATCACACGGACGTTAAGCGAATCTGGCTTCTCCACGGGGAAGTCAGAAGGTCACAAAAGCAGATCACGTGAGGCCGGGGACACTGCAACCGTCGTAAATATGAGTCGGCTGCCAAGTGTCTGGATTTTTTGATCACGTGACCCTGGGGATGCTGCAACGGTCGTAAGTGTGAAAAACGGTCGTGCTATTTTCGGTGCCGTGGTAACTTTGAGAGGTGGCTAAATGAACTGCTGTGAGTCGAGGACTACCTGTGTAACACTGAAAAACATAGAAAAGTAATAATAATAATAATAATAATAATAATAATAATAATAATAATAATAATAATAATAATAATAATAAAGTTGGAAGGGACCTTGGAGGTCATCAAGTCCAACCCCCTGCTCAGGCAGGAAACCCTATACCATTTCGGACAAATGGCTGTCCAGACTCTTCTTAAAAACTTCCAGTGTTGGAGCATTCACCGCTTCTGGAGGCAGGTTGTTCCACTGGTTAATTGTTCTAGTGAAATGCTTACTTCAGGCCCTCCTATTCAACAGACCGTTACACCAATTTAACTAATGTAAAATAGTCTTATTAATTGAACAAGGCTACAGGTATAAAGAAATGAGAAGAAAAAATGGGTGGAA
>NW_015389876.1:23488-29871 GCF_001527695.2 Protobothrops mucrosquamatus
TTGCAATTACACAGGTGTGTGTCCATGCTGAGGCTTCTAAACCGTTTCAATACCATAATCTGAAATAACTATTTTTAGCTCTCAAAGGTTTAAATTTTAACTTCTAAGAAGTGTTAATCCCTATTTTCTAACCAGACAGCGGTTAGGATTTATCAGTGACTCCCTCTGCAAGATTTAGGACTAATTTCAGCTATTTGATGGCTCAGGAATTTAGAGGCTTAGTCATTTTTTTAGCTGTCCTCTGCATAATTTGATATTGTTGCTGTTCAGCATTTATATTTCTAGCACCTTCTGATCTATTCTGAATTATTGTCCTTTGTTTACATGCCTTGGATCCCAACAATGAAACCTTTGCATTTGTCCAGAATCTTAGAAAGCAGACTTATTTGAAAAGGGATCCCAATGGGAGGATTCGAAACAGTATTTGTATAATAAACTAGACGCAGGCTAAATGTTTAAAGCATGTCCCCCATTATGTGAAAAAATGCATGTTATGAAAAAGTCTTGAGGAATGCAACTCAGGTAGGCAAAAAGCTGAAAAAAACCGTAAAGTTTTGTAAAAAAAAAAAAGTCATATACAGATAGTCCATTGTTAAGCTAGTAACATGGTTGTTAAGTCAATCCAGCTTCCCCATTGACTTTGTTAGATAGTCGTAAAAGGGAATCACATGACCCCAGGACGCTGCAACCGTCGTAAATATGAGTCAGTTGCCAAGCGTCTGAATTTTGATCACGTGACTACGAGGATGCTGCAACGGTCGTAAGTGTGAAAAATGGTCGTAAGTCACATTTTTCAAGGCCGTTGTAATTTTGAACGGCCACTAAACGAATTATTGAGGGCTACCTGTAGAGCTTTGGGTATTTATTTGCATTTTAATGCCCTGCTTAGGCAGCTTCATTTAGTGGAACAACCTGCCTCCAGAAGCGGTGAATGCTCCAACACTGGAAATTTTTAAGAGACTGGACAGCCATTTGTCTGAAAGGGTATAGGGTTTCCTGCCTGAGCAGGGGGTTGGACTAGATGACCTCCAAGGTCCCTTCCAACTTTATTATTATTATTATTATTATTATTATTATTATTATTATTATTATTATTATTATTATTATTATTATTATTATTATTATTATTATTTATCCTTTCCATCTCAGTGGCACACAAAGCACCTGAATTATGAAAGTGAAAATAAAAACCTCCATTCCGGATACTGACCGGGCCTTTTGATTTCTTTATCAAATTTAGATACCGCCCACCTCACTCTCCATTTACTATCTGACATTTGCAGAAGTATTGAGGATAGCTTGAGGATAAGGGCTGAGGGGAATCCGTACTAGAAGTGTGTTATGGGGTCTCCTACTGGAGCAGGGGGTTGGACTAGAAGATCTCCAAGGTCCCTTCCAACTCTGTTATTCTGGTATTCCGTTTGCCTGGTTATTTGAGTTGCAACAGCCAAATGGAGATAAAATACCCTTTAGGGTCTTGAAAACCTAACAAAACTCATATGACAGACGTCCTTCCTGAGTCCTGCCAAACTCTAATATGTCCTAACTAAGATAGTACAGCAGAGGAGGCGATGATTAAATAACATAAATTGAATCACGTTATCCCATTCATTCAAGGATTTTATTTTATGAACAGGTTAAAAACACACTGTGTTCTACAAGCATGTGGTACTTATGACATGTGACAATCCAAATTGAATTTTGCAGCACCCCAGAAGACTGTTTTTTTTTAAAAAAAAGAAAATGTTATGGATTTTCTAGTTTTACATTTAAATATTTGAAAAGCAACGTGGCATCTGCGTTGGTCAATAATTCAATAACATACAAATATCTTTAGTGCAGAGCTCAAACTTTTACATTAAATAATAATAATAATAATAATAATAATAATAATAAAGTTGGAAGGGACCTTGGAGGTCATCTAGTCCAACCCCCTGCTCAGGCAGGAAACCCTATACCATTTCAGACAAATGGCTGTCCAGTTTCTTCTTAAAAACTTCCAGTGTTGGAGCATTCACCGCTTCTGGAGGCAGGTTGTTCCACTGGTTAATTGTTCTCACTGTCAGGAAGTTTCTCCTTAGTTCTAAGTTGCTTCTCTCCTTGATATTTCCTCTCTTTTCCCCTTGGTTTTTACTGCCTCATATTTAAAAATTAGTACAATTCTTATTCTATCGGTTAAATAAAAATAACTTTCTTACATTTAGCACTCCAGAAGGCTTTTATATCCTGGCAATTACATTCAATTAATCAGCACCGTACATTTTTCCACTGGACGCAGTCCTCAAGTTACAACAGTTTGTTTAGCGGCCGTTCCAAGTTACAACGGCGCCAAAAAAAGGTGACTTACGAATGTTTTTCACACAGCTGCTGCGGCGTCCCCCGCGGTCACCTGATCAAAATTCGGACGCTTGGCAACTGACATGTACTTATGACGGTTTCACTTAAATGTCTCACTTAGCGACAGAAAATTCGGGCTCAATTTTGTTCGTAAGATGAGGACTTCCTCTACTTTTTTTTTGATTTTCCATAAAGAGGGGAGATGACCTTGGCTCCCCTAATTCCTAGCCCTCTCCACGCTGCATATTTACACACCAAACCGATTCTTCACCTGCTAGGAAACCACCGACTTACATCAGAGCACAACTAAGTTGTGGCACAGCGGAGGATGTGGGCTCATTCCAGCAATTCTCTCTTCACTCCCCCCCCCACCAAACCCCCACCCCCACCCCATTTTCATCCTGCCCCTGGAAGTTACTTTTATACAAATACTGAATAAAAAAGCTTTGGATAAAGAGCCAGATAACTGAGCCAGTGACGCCACTACGAAAAATGACAAAAAAATTACAAACCTCAGAGAATTCAATGGGAACGAAGCAAGAAGGACAGGCTGGTTCCGGCCAAAATAATAATAAAAACAACATATGCATATGTATGTATATAGCATGCCTATATGTGTTAGGTATATGTACACTTTTGAGAGCAGGCAATTTTTTTTTATGTGTTCCAGTGTGCCTACAGTAAAGAATGACAATATATATCTACCTAACTACCTACCTATCCATCCATCATAATAATGTATATACATATGTATGTATATAGCATGTCTATATGTGTTAGGTATGTGTACAATTTTGAGAGCAGGCAAAAGAATTTTTGATGTGTGCCAGTGTGCCCACAGTAAATGGACAATAAAAGTTATCTCTTTCTATGTCTGTCTGTCTGTCTGTCTGTCTCTGTCTCTCTCTCTATATATAATCTATCTCTCTCTCTGTCTGTCTCTCTCTTTCTCTGTCTCTGTCTCTGTCTCTCTATATATACATACACATCTCTATCTCATTCTATTTCCCTATGTCTCTCTCTCTATACATTTATCTATCTCTATACATCTATCTCTATACATGTATCTATGTATCTCATTCTATTTCTTTATATCATCTATCTATATACATCTATCTATCTCTATACAACTATCTATCTATCTCATTTTATTTCTCTATATCTATCTATCATCTATCTATCTATCTATCTATCTATCTATCTATCTATCTATCTATCTATCTATCTCTATACATCTATCTATCTATCTATCTATCTGTCTGTCTGTCTATCTCATTCTATTTCTCTATATCATCTATCTATCTATCTATCTATCTATCTATCTATCTATCTATCTATCTATCTATCTATCTATCTATCTATCTACCTACCTACCTACCTACCTACCTACCTACCTACCTACCTACCTATCTCTATACATCTCTCTCCCTCTCCCTCTCCCTCTCTGATGTCTGGTTCATTGAGATGGCACTACTAGGTGATGCACGAATTGAAGAGGAGAAAAATAACAAAATATCCTGATTTGCAAACTGAAGTTGAGCGACTACGGGGGCAGAGATCAAGGCTTGCACCCCTAGTAAAAGGAGCCCTTGGAGCCAGACCCAAAGGGCCGCCTAGCAGATACATGGACATCCTGAACTGATTAGACCCGAATATCCTGACTTTGCAAAAGCCACCCTACTTGGAACTGCCCATATGCTCACAGCTCCCCTTTAGGCCCTTGCTTAGGACTCCAGCTGCTTTGGCCTCGAACGTGCCCACTCTGGTTTTTCTCCCGGGAACGTGGGGGAGATTTCCCAAGCAGGATCAAACCAGGAAGAGTCAGGATGGAAATCAATGCCGGGAAATCCGGCCAAACCAGTCCCGCGCCCGTTGCATCCCTCTTTTTTCTTCTTCTGCAGGAGCAGAAACGGGACCCGGTTCCAAACCCATCGAAGCCATTCAAAGGAGAGTTGGGGGTGGTGGTACCCCAATTCTGCTTTTTTTCTTGTTTGGGGGGGCACCTGGTTGCAACAGATTCCCTCCCATGCACTCCTTGCTAGCCTTGGAATAAAGGGAGCCGCGTTAGCCAAAGGAAGGGAGACCACCAGGAAATCTCCCCCCCACCGGGAGCAATTGGGGACACCTCAACCCCTATTTTTTTCCTCCCTTTTGGGGGGTGAGGGGGCGTCTGGTTGCAACAGATCCTAGCCGCGCACCCCCTTGCTAGCCTTGGAATAAAGGGAGCCGCGTTAGCCAAAGGAAGGGAGACCACCAGGAAATCTCCCCCCCCCACCGGGAGCAATTGGGGACACCCCAACCCCTATTTTTTCTCCCTTTCTTGGGGGGAGGGGGGCGCCTGGTTGCAACAAATCCCAGCCGCGCACCCCCTTGCTAGCCTTGGAATAAAGGGAGCCACGTTAGCCAAAGGAAGGGAGACCACCAGGAAATCTCCCCCCCCACCGGGAGCGATTGGGGACACCCCAACCCCTAATTTTTTTCTCCCTTTTTGGGGGGGAGGGGGCGCCTGGTTGCAACAGATCCCAGCCGCGCACCCCCTTGCTAGCCTTGGAATAAAGGGGAGCCGCGTTAGCCAAAGGAAGGGAGACCACCAGGAAAGCCCCCACCCCTTCCGGGAGCGATCCAGTCTACTGTACTGGGAAACGAAGGAGCCCCCCCCTCTCCCCCAGGCTTCCTCTGTCTGCAGCTCCGCGGGAAGGGGGGGGAATCTGGAATTGGGGCGCCCCGGGGGTCGTCTAGCTGCTCTCACCTTGTCCCAGAGCAGCCACTGGGCTGCCGCCGCCCGGGCGCGATCCGCCGCCTCCGCCATCCAAAAGATGCAAAAAGAAAAAGAAAGAAAGAAAAGAGAGAAAGAGAGAGAGAGAAGGCCACGACTGCCGGGTCTGGCTGTAGGCTCCGCCCCGGGAGGCGGAGTCAAGGGGTGGGCGGAACCCGACGAATCACAGCAGCCCCTTCGGGAGGAGGAGGAGCTCCGCGAGGGTGGGGGTGGTGGGGGGGAAGGGTTGACGCCCAGGAGGCGGTCTTGCCTTGCTCCGCCCACCGAGGGGAGGGGAGGAAAGGAAAAGGAGGGGGACAGGAGACCACCGGGAGATCACCCTTGCCTGCCATGGGTTCGTGGACGTCGTAGGGAGCCGATCTGGCTCTGGAGACAATCTCCTTGGTTACATTGTTGCTCAGTCCTTGCTTAGCATGTTTCCCCACCTGCTTTGCTCTCTCTGCCCAGGAGGATGGGTAGGGGGCTGTTTAGGGCAACCTAAGGACCCCGTGTGGTTACCCTAAAAGGAGATCAAAGGGGAGAGGGGCTTTGGTGGGGTCTTTTAGGGAGAGCCCTTCACCAATGTCCTGAAGCATAGATTTAGCCACAGTATTTCTCCTTCCTTCCTTCCTTCCTTCCTTCCTTCCTTCCTCCCTTCTTATTATTCCTTCTCCTTCTTTTTTCATTCTTATTATTCTTATTCTTATTTCTTCTTCATTCTTATTATTTCTTCATTTCTTATTCTTTATTCTTATTTTTTCTTCATTCTTTATTCTTATTATTTCTTCTTCATTCTTCATTCTTATTATTTCTTCTTCACTCTTTATTATTCTTTATTCTTATTTCTTCTTCTTCTCCTCCTCCTCCTCCTCTTCCTCCTCTCCTCCTTCGATCTTCATTCTTCATTATTATTCCTTCTTTCTTCATTCTTCTTCTTATTTCTTCTTCTTCATTCTTATTATTTCTTCATTATTCTTATTCTTCATTCTTCATTCTTATTTCTTCTTCATTTTCATTCTTATTATTTCTTCTTCATTCATTATTCTTCTTCTTCTTCTTCTTCTTCTTCTTCTTCTTCTTCTTCTTCTTCTCCTCCTCCTCCTCCTCCTCCTCCTCTCCTCCTTCTTCAATCTTCGTTCTTCATTATTATTCCTTCTTTCTTCATTCTTCTTCTTATTATTATTTCTTCTTCTTCTTCATTCTTATTATTTCTTCATTATTCTTATTCTTCATTCTTCATTCTTATTTCTTCTTCATTTTCATTCTTATTATTTCTTCTTCATTCTTTCTT
>NW_015389876.1:30744-34685 GCF_001527695.2 Protobothrops mucrosquamatus
ATTTGGTTGCACGCTTGCAATTCCACATGGCACGCAAGAGTATGATACAATACACAACTAGGCCACCGTGGTGTGCCTATTACACAGAAGATTAAGAGAGGAAACTTAAAAGGATGCTATATAGACAAACAAGAATGGTGAAACAACATAAAAAAAAAACCTTTCCAAGTGGAACAACCTGCCTCCAGAAGTTGTGGGTGCTCCAACACTGGAAGTTTTTAAGAAGAGACTGGACAGCCGTTTGTCTGGAGTGGTATAGGGTTTCCTGCCTGAGCAGGGGGTTGGACTAGATGACCTCCAAGGTTCCTTCCAACTCTGTGATTCCCAGTGATAGGTGATGGTGATTGTTGTTGCTATTCCCTTGATAATACCTATCACACACACACACACACACACACACAGAGAGAGAGAGATATGTATAGAGGTAGGTAGGTAGGTAGGTAGGTAGGTAGGTAGGTAGGTAGGTAGGTAGATAGATAGATAGATAGATAGATAGAAGATAGATAGATAGATAGATAGATAGAGATTGATAGATTACATAGATAGAAATACCTATCACACACACAGAGAGACACACACAGAGAGATGTATAGAGATAGATAGATAGATAGATAGATAGAGAGATAGAAAGATAGATAGATAGATATATATTGATCGATTAGATAGAAATAGATAGAAATACTTATCACACACACACACACAGAGAGAGATGTATAGAGATAGGTAAGTAGGTAGGTAGGTAGGTAGATAGATAGATAGATAGATAGATAGATAGATAGATAGATAGATAGATAGATAGATAGATAGATAGATAGATAGATAGATAGATAGATAGATAGAAATACCTATCACACAAACAGAGAGAGAGAGACACACACAGAGATGTATAGAGATAGATAGATAGATAGATATTGATAGATTAGATAGAAATAGATAGAAATATCTATCACACAGAGAGAGAGAGAGAGAGAGAGAGAGAGAGAGAGAGAGAGAGAGAGAGAGAGAGAGAGACCAATGTACTTAATCATTTTGGAACTGTGGGATTAATTAGATTTTCAAATCATCTTCAATTTTCAAGATTTTATTTATTTATTTTTTTGCTGCCAAAAACTTTTCTGTGGACCAGAGTGCCCTCTGCTGGTGTGAAGATAACATTTGAGGCTCTGTGGATCTACCTGTATTCAATTCCATATTTTATGCCTTCAGACACCCATCCTATTTATTAATCTCAGTAAAAACTAAAAGCAATTTCATAAACTACAGACTGCAAAATTAGGGACGGCAATTGTGACTGGATCTGTTGTCTTCCCAACCTAAAACTGAGAACTGTAAATTTGTATACATCAGCTAAATTCTGCTGGGTTAGGTCTTCTTATGCTAAAGAATAAAGAAAAATCAGATTGGTTTACAAAAAGGACATATCTTGCATGCTGGATTCTATCAGGATCCAGCCTAAGAACTCAAGATTACATCTGATCAATTTTAAACCAGTCTTTCGTTTTCATTCCCATCTTAGGCCATACATAGAATTTTTTTTTTTGAGATCACGGTTTTAGAAAACCAGGGAGACTTGCAAAATTCTTTATAAAACCCTAGTAATACTGCATCCAGTTTTGGTCACCACGTTACAAAAAAGATGTTGAGACTTTTGGAAAAAAAGTGCAGAGAACAGCAACTAAAATGATTAAAGGCCTAGAGATTAAAACATATAAGGAACGGTTGCAGGAACTGGGTATGGCTAGTCTAGACTAGGGGGGACATGATAGCATCTTCTAGTATCTGAGGGGCTGCCATAAAGAAGAGCAGAGTCAACTTATTTTCCAAAGCACCAGAAGGAAAGACAAGAAACAATGGATGGAAACTAAACAAGGAGAGAAGCAACCTAAAATTAAGAAGAAACTTCCTAACAGTGAGGACAATTAACCAATGGAGCAGCTTGCCTCCAGAAGTTGTGGGTGATCCATCACTGGAGGTTTTTAAGAAGACGCTGGACAGCCACCTATCTGAAATGGTACAGGGTCTCCTGCTTGAGCAGGGGGTTGGACTAGAAGACCTCCCAGGTCCCTTCCAGCTGTATTCTGACTCCAAATATTATTGGATCCTCTTTGAAGTGAGATCTTATTGGAAAGGAGAAAACTATGAATTTTTCAATCCATTTGAATACAGCCTTGTTGTCAAAACCCATTATTCATCGCCTGAGATATTAACATTGGTCTAGAGCAGGGGTAGGCAACCTTGGCCCTTTTATGACTCGTGGACTTCAACTCCCAGAATTCCTGAGCCAGCCATGCTGAGGAGAAAGGAAGAGGTTTCCATGCGGGCTCAGGAATTCTGGGAGTTGAAGTCCACGAGTCCTAAAAGAGCCAAGGTTGCCTACCCCTGACCTAGAGGAACATATGAAAGCATAATTCATGTTAATTAATGTAGACTTTATTAGTTTAGAGCAGGGGTAGGCAAGCTTGGCTCTTTTATGACTGGTGGACTTCAACTCCCAGAATTCCTGAGCCAGCCATGCTGAGGGGAAAGGGAGAGGTTTCCATGCTGAGCCAAGCTGGCTCAGGAATTCTGGGAGTTGAAGTCCACGAATCATAAAGTGGCCTAGGCCTAGGCCAGAGGTAGGCAACCTGGTCCTTGGCTCTTTTATGACTCGTGGACTTCAACTCCCAGAATTCCTGGGCCAGCCACGCTGAGGGGAAAGGGAGAGGTTTCCAAGCTGAGCCATGCTGGCTCAGGAATTCTGGGAGTTGAAGTCCACAAGTCATGAAGGGGCCATAGTTCCCCCATGCTGGCTCAGGAATTCTGGGAGTTGAAGTCCACAAGTCATAAAAGAGCGAAGGTTGCCTACCCCAGCTCTAGAGGGACTAGATGCTTTCTTTTTTGGCATTTCAAAATAAATACATCTCTTGTGGATAGCACATTATTAATCATTCAGGAGCTTGGCTGTTTTGTCACAGTTCTTGAAGAATGAAAATATTGGGCATCATGATTCTAATTGATCTGTCTCCCAAAGCTGAAGAATAGGTCAGAATTTGGCTGTCGATCCCGTTTTCCTAAAAATTTACGGTTGGAAAGGATTCTGGAGGCTACCAAGTCCAAACTTCTTCTCAGCGGAAAAATCCAAATTAAAACAGCTCGGAAGATGATTGTCCGCTTTCTGTTTCCAATACATCCAGTAAATAAGAGCCTATTATCTCTTCTCTGGGTCATCCAGCTGTTCTTATTCTTAGGGAGGTTTTTTTTTTTCAAAGTCCAGCTTTGCTTTTCAGTCTATTCTTTGGTATTTTGCATGGTGCAAAAGGAAAAGGGCAGGCCTTAACCTTTCGTACCGCACTCTTGGGATAATTGAAGCAGGCTATCGTATCGTCCTATCTGAAAGAGCGAAAAGGGTGTGATCCTATCGCAAATAAAGAAAAAAAAACCAAAACTTCCTGCTGGTAAGATCTACAAAGCGGAACATTTGTGGGTTGTGGGTTCTCCATCTTTATAAAGTTTGAAGAAGCTGGGCTGCCATCTCTTGTGGATGGGAGAAGAGGGTTGAACTGTGAGGTCCTTGGTTCTCTGTGAGCTGAGTTGTTTACTGGCAGACATTTAATTACCCAACTAGGTAACATCAGCAGTGCTAGAAGGGAGAAGGGTTTGCGAGGAGGAGGAAGAGGAGGAGGAGGAGGAGGAGGAGGAAGAAGAAGAAGAAGAAGAAAAGGACTGTGGGGTCCTTGGTGCTCTCTGAGCTTGGTGGTTTTCTTGCAGACGTTTCATTACCCAACTAGGTAACATCATCAGTGCTAGAAGGGAGAAGGGTTTGCAGGGAGGAGGAGGAGGAGAAGGAAGAAGAAGAAGAAGAAGAAGAAGAAGAAGAAGAAGAAGAAGAAGAAGAAGAAGAAGAAGAAGAAGAAGAAGAAGAAGAAGAAGAAGAAGAAGAAGAAGAAGAAGAAGAAGAAGAG
>NW_015389876.1:35827-51425 GCF_001527695.2 Protobothrops mucrosquamatus
ATAATTTTAATTACGACACAGCTACTAATATTTGGCTTTTAATTTGGTCTTAGAGGGGTTTTTATTTTGGTATTTATTAACTTTATTTTGGTATTTTATTGTTACTTGTTTTTAATATGCTGTGCACCGCCCTGAGTCCTTCGGGAGAAGGGCGGTATATAAATCAAATTAATAAATAAATAAATTAATTAATAAATAATAAATAAATCTGCTTATCCCCTCTTATTTTGACATCTCTCTCGTATCCTGTTTCCTCCGGCCATTTCTGAGTTCAGAGAAAAACAAGTAAACAATTAAAATACGCTTCCCCTCCTCCTTTATCTTCCTAACTTCCAATTTAGAAGCCTTCTATAAACATCAAGTCGGTGTCATAATTATAGGGACTTCCTTCGATAAATATACTCCTGCACCACAAGAAATGTTATTTGCCAGGAAGAGAATTTTTTTTTAAAAAAAAAAATAATAATCTAGATTTCTTGGCGGATCATATCATATGAGAGAGGAGACAGGAACGAGTGATAAAATTGAATATTTGGGGGTTTGAATATGCTGTGTCCGTCATCTCTGCAGAAACAGCAGCTCTGTCAATGTTATGGTGGACATAGGAACGCAGAATATGGCCAAATCCAGTTTATTTTTTTCCATACCTTTCCACCATTGTGGACGGCAAACCACAAGGGTTGCCAGGAAATCAATATATATATATATATATTTAAACAAGTTTTATTAATTTTCCAATTTTACAAAACTCCAAGTGTTAGGGTGATTGGGTGGTCCATAATCAAATAACAAGCTCTTTCATGCATATGTTACATCATCAAAAAATTTCTCTCTATTTCCCTTAGTTATTGTATCACATTCAAATTAATACATTGCTAATTATAACTCAAGTCAGTTAAAACATTTATCAATATATTTTGTCTTATATGCCTTCATATCCTGTTTTGAATTTCAGCTAATTTCAGTTACAGTATTCCAGTTAATATCCACAGTCTTTAGATTTCGGGTGACCCAAAGTTCCCTTAGTTCATCACAAAATAATTGTCATATCTAAAATACATGTATTATTTACTCAGATAGCTTCTTACTTTATTTCACAAACATATTCTATTTCTCATCCTAATACCTCATCCCTTACTAATAAAATAACCTTTATCATCTCAATCCAAGTTCTATATTATAACCCAAAACTATTATTCGAGTAACTATTTTTTTATTTCCCTTATAAATCTAGATCCTAAATATTAAATCAATTAGTATCTTTTAAGTTCTCCTTAGGCCATTAAGTGAGATTTTAAAGAGATTTTAAACTCTTCCATTATAGGCCACATTAAAAAAAACTGTTTTTAAATCTAACTCTAGCTTTCGCCAGGAAATCAATATTGAGATGTCCATGAAGTTACAGGTAAATCCTCAATTTAGAACAGTTCCTTTTGTGACTGATTCAAAGTTACAACGGCACTGAAAAAAGTGACTTTTCACACTTAACGAGCGTTGCAGCCTCCCCATCGTCACGGGATCAAAATTCAGACTCTTGGCAACTGACTTGTGTCTATGACGGTTGCCATGTCCCGGATCAAAGTGTCCCGGTCACATTCAGTGACCTTCAGACGAGCAGTGAGAAAGCCAGATTCTAAATTGACTGGTGGGGATATGTCTATAGACCTTTAAACTCAATTCTTCGGAGCTCAGCCTTCCTTGTGGTCCAAATCTCAACAGTCATATATTACTATATGGGAAGTCAGCCCCCCCAGAGAAGGAAATATTAAAAGGGCAGAATATATTTCCCTAAAGGATTTTAAAAGCAGAAACCAACCCTGCCCCCAAGTCTCTCTGTCCCAAGCAGAAACCAAGTCTGCAGAACTGCAGATGATAATCTTGTCAGAAAGACTGGAATCAGGAAAGTGGGATTAGGAAGAAAGATCCCTAGAATCAACAACAAAAATCTAAGAGTCATCAGCCCCAGCCCCAGGGAAGCAGGATATGACCCTTGGGACATGATAGGATTAACCCACCACCATCAGAATACCAGAAAGGCACACTCAGGTCAAAGTTCATGCCACAGGAACAACTCCAAACAAAAGGCTCCAGAGGGTATAAAAACCCACTCCCTACATGTGCTCTCCCCTTTTTTCTTCCAGAGCCATCTTTCTGTCTGGCTCTTCTCTTCAATAAACTGCAACCTTCTTTCTAAAGCAGTCGCCATGTTGTTTATTCCCGGCTTGGACTGAACCCCGATGAAGATTTTTCCTTCAACAACTACTACATATATTACCATAGAATGACAATGCTCTGATTTTCTGCCACTTAAAAAGTTTGGCAGAGGAAGCTGTGATAAGAAGAAGTTCGATAAAAAGGCGGAAGTCTTTAAAAATAATAACACATTCAGCAACTTCATCCCTTGTCTCACCTTCAAATGCTTTCTATTTTAGGGATAATTAGGGAAAAGTGTAACTACATATGGAAATAGGGTGCATTCAGATCCTAGAAATAGGCACGGCAAGAATGATTCAACGAGGGCAGGAATTTACCGTGCTTGACGTGCTTACAAATTGCCAGAAAAGTAAAAAAGATATAATGGGAAAGGAGAGAGTTTAAGAAAGATGACAGAATTTAAACCACCTACACAGAATCAAGACCATCTACGTAAATGTATACACAAACTTATAAATGGGAAGAACTGGGGGAAAAAATCAGTACAATTTATCCTGTGCAAATAATCTAAGGGAAAATTAGTATAATTTTTTTACAGATGATAACTCCATCAGTCATTACAAAAGTAGGTAAATCATGAAATACAAATGTCACAACATACAAAGAACATTTTATCATACACTGTGGTTGTCTAAAAAAACCTCAGAAGTGAAAATTGACACCATATTGCCTGAATCTGGAACATGAGTTGGGGAGAGAGCATTTAACTTATCTTCTTTAATCAATCAGAATAGAGCCTGGAGGGCATCTAGTCCAGCTCCCTGCTCAAGCAGGAGACCCTGTACAATTTGAGACAGGTGGCTGTCCAGTTTCTTCTTAAAAACCTCCAGTGATGGAGCACCTACAACTTCTGAAGCAAGTTGTTCCACTGGTCAATTGTTCTCACTGTTAGGAAGTTTCTCCTTAATTCCAGGTTGCTTCTCTCCTTGATTAGTTTCCATCCATTGTTTCTTATTTTGCCTTCTGGAGAATAGCTTGACTCCCTCTTCTTTGTGGCCGCCCCCCAAGTACTGGAAGACTGCTATCATGTCATCCCTAGTCCTTCTTTTCTCTAGACTAGCCACATCAAAACCCTACAACCGTTCTTCATATGTTTTAGTCTCCAAGCCTTTAATCATCCTAGTTGCTGTTCTCGGCACTTTTTCCAAAAGTCTCAACATCTTTTTTTTTTTGTAACGTGGTGACCAAAACTGAATGCAGTCTTCTCCTGGTTCAGATCTTGACCAAAATATTCTCTCTCCATCGAGGCTTCTCTGCAGCTACAAATAGCCTGCTTCCCTTCAGCTGTTATTTATATAACAGAACTTTCCCTGTTGAAGTCTAAAAGTTAAGCTACGTCAAATCTCTTCTTTCATATGTTTGTTTTCCCAGACTGAGATGAAAGTCTGCAGCTGGCACTTTCCATCACCCAGCTCTGATATAGTTTCCAGCCATGACATTTTATTTTTTCCCCCCGTTTTAATCTTTTTATTATTATTTTTAAAGTTTTTTATTGGTTTTTTTCATACAGTTCAGTAGTACTCGTTCAACAAACATGTTGCCTGAGTTTATCATTCACTAATACAGATTTAATTCCTAATCCCTTATTCTTTTCTCCAGCCATCGATATAACAAGTCCCAAGTCTGATAGCATACTGTTTCTTCTTTTTCTTTCAACCTCAGAGTAAGTCTGTCCATTTCCGCACAATCTAGTATTTTTTTTTAATTATTCCTCCTCTGGTGGTATTTCTTCATTTTTTCTAATATTGTGCGAATACGATTCAAGTTCGGTTCCAAGCCGGGAGTAAGACACTGGGAATAAAATGGAAGCTAAGCTGCTGGAAATAAAATGGAGGCTGACCGCTTAGAAAAGAAGGTTCTTGTTTATTGATGAGGAGAACCAACAACAGCATGTGGTTCTGGGACAGCTGACCACTTGATTTGGTGACTACAAGGATTTTTATCCAGTTTTACAGCATTTCATAATTCGGAGCCTTGCTTTGTNCAAAACAAACATAATTAATTTTATCCCTTATCTTTACTCTGCCTATTACCTCCATTGAGCTCTCTTTGTAAATCATATTGATTCAATGTTCCCGCTTTTCGCAAAAGCCAGGGGTTGAAACATTGTTCTTATATTTCTTTTCCTGAGTTTTATTCTTGTGATTTGGGAGGGGGCATAGTAAAATGGATGTGTGTGTGTGTGTGTTTTTTAACACAATACCTTCACTTAACTGGAGCTTGTTCAGACAACAGTTCCTGATCTGCATAAAAAGACCTGGATTGCATCCAATGGGCATCAGGTTGGGGAAGACTGGAGAACAGCCAACAAACAGAGAAATTTTAAGGTTGTTTTTTTTAAAATTGGTCTACGGAAATCAAAAGAGTTTTTTTGTTTTGCTTTCTTAATACCCTTTAATCTTAAGGTATTAATTTTATTCCCCTTCCCCTTTGGATTAACACGTAAAGAATATTTGTACAACCCTATCTCTCCATTAGCAAAAGCAAGTATATTAAACAGAACAAAGAGAGGTAAAACAAATTACTTTCCATTCCTGTAGTAGAGTAAGCAAAATTTTGCCCGTCTTTAGGAGCTCTTGAACAATAGAAGAAACAGGAAAGAGCTGAAGAAGCTTCTGGGATGAGAAGCGAAACGTCTTCAAAGAAAAAGCAGAAAGTCCAGTTGCCTCTTGAAAAAGCACCTTTGGGACAACCATGACCTGGATGGCTGAAAATCTCCATAGACAAGAAACAGGAAAAAAGGAAAAGTGTTTAATTATTCAATTATTTTCTAACAGGATGGGATCTGTTTGTGTGTACTTGTGAAGAAATGTTTTACAGGATATGTTTTCTCGAAAAAAGAAGAAAGTCATAAAAACAGATCGGAGAACAAAGCTAGCCAGTGTTTAAAAATAACACAGTTCCAATCTTTAAATCTTTATCAGTTTCTACTCGGTTAAATAGAGTTTTCCTTTTCTAGTAATATATAGTGCCAGCACGTTGTAAAAACTCTGTGACGGTTTGCGGCTTACAAGTTTGTGAGGCCACCAGAAACCGTGAAATTCTATTAAGAAAAAATATATTGTTCGTTACATAAATCATATCCAGTTATTAGCTTAGTTAAACCGAAGTCTACAGGCAGTCCCGGCTTTATTTGGTAATAATGCTTCTGTTACAACGTGATCGTGTCATCTTCGTTTGATTGGCAAGAAGGATAATTTTTTATCTTCTTTTCAAGAACAGCAAGGCTCAGAATCTAGATAGATCAAACCGAAGTCTGATCAGACAGATTTCTCCAAATTTGAGGACTATCCGTACGGTCTTCACAATTTTCTGTTGGCAGGCAAAGTATAGGCCAGGGGTAGGCAACCTTGGCTCTCTTATGACTCGTGGACTTCAACTCCCAGAATTCCTGAGTCAGCCATGTTGAGGGGAAAGGGAGAGGTTTCCAAGCTGAGCCATGCTGGCTCAGGAATTCTGGGAGTTGAAGTCCACAAGTCATAAAGCGCCCTAGGCCTAGGCCAGAGGTAGGCAACCTTGGCTCTTTTATGACTCGTGGACTTCAACTCCCAGAATTCCTCAGCCAGCATGTCTCAGTCTAACATGGCAAGGCAGCCAGGATACTCTAATACAGAGTTCCCCAATCTTTCTCGGTTGGCAGACCGGAGGGAAAGGGAGGGGAAAGCATCTTATTCGCACGCGCATGCGTGCTCGTGCACGAGCCCATGAGCATACGCGTCATGCAAACGGGGTGGGGCTAGTGCTTGCATGATACTTGCTAGCCTTGCCTCATTCTTGTGCAGCACAGCACCCTATTTCTGCGCCCTGCAGTGCATTGGTGCCTGTTTTCGTGCCCTGAGGCGCGGTATCAGCCCATTTTTGCACCCCGAGCTGTGGTCTCGGCCCGTTTTCACGCCGCGTGGCGTCCTGTTTTTGTGCTCCAAGGTGCGGCATCGGCCCGTTTTCGTGCTTCAAGGTGCGATGGCATCCTGTGTTTGTGCCCCAAGGCGTTGTAGCGGCCCATTTTTGCACTGCATAGCGGGGTGTCCTGTTTTCGTGTCCCACGGCCATGGTGCTAGCATGAGTGGGGGTGTGCACGCACACATGTGCACGCACTGGCCATTCTGTCCCACGGCCCAGTGGCCAGCAGCCCACAGCCCACTACCGGGCCGTGGCCCACAGGTTGGGGACCCCTGCTGTAATGAGCCAAAGCATGGGTAGGCAACGTTGGCTCTTTTATGACTGATGGACTTCAACTCCCAGAATTCCTCAGCCAGCATGGCTCAGCTTGGAAACCTCTCCCTGTCCCCTCAGCGTGGCTGGCTCAGGAATTCTGGTCGTTGAAGTCCACCAGTCATAAAAGAGCCAAGGTTGCCTACCCCGAGCCAAAGAGTGCAAATATTTATTTGAAATAACAAGTGAGGCCTGCGAATGCGAGATGATACACACTCATAAACATGGCATTCAATGGGTGTTCCCTGCTCTATTTTAAAGACATTTAATTCGCTGGCATTTGGCCTGTTTAAACTTTATTTTATTTAAAGATAGGTAAACCCATATTTTACAAGCAAGAGCTTGCTTTAACAGGTCGCCTTAGATTTAAAAAAAAATCCATCTTTAGCACCTCCTTTCCTTCGCAAGAACTTCAGTTTTATGTTCCTGATACGAAAGAGATCCACCCATGAGCTTAGCTTTGAGCCAATTCACACAGAAAGGCTGAGGATTTTTTCCCCCATGGAAATAATCTTTCCCCTCTACCTGAATCTAAAATTCACGTGTGATCCCGACGTGCGGCAGAAGCTGAATTACAAGTTTCAACTTTAATAAAGTTGAATAAGTTTAATAAAAGATGCCTCCCGCCGAAAAACAACCTAGATCTGCAGGTGAAGTTCCATCTATAACTCTGGATGAAGTTGACGTGTCTAGAGTTAATCCAGAATGTGGATTGGTTTTTTTCTGGACTCATGACTACTCCTTAAAAAGCAAGTCGAAGCAAAGCTTCCCAGAATTTCATTCAGTGTACCAGTTGTGTCATTTCCAGCATTAGGAGTCGCTGTGCGTAGTCTTTCACGCCTTGCTTTCTTCCAGGTTTGTCTACCGCAAGTCACCCAGGTGAGGCTGCCCTTCAAAACCAGTATAAAGCCAGCTGTCCAGGTAGCTATGTCACATCTAAAATTGCCCATATGACACTTGGACTCCAGGAATTGGACCGATTATCATCCATTTCCAGGAGCAATTCAAGCACCTGGTTGTCTATGGACCTTCTCAATCATCCAGGCCATGGTTATCCCAAAGATGTTTTTCCAAAAGGCAACTGGCCTTTTTAACTAGGCCATTGGACCTGCTTGTTTTTTTAATAATAATAAAAAGTTGGAAGGGACCTTGAAAGTCATCTAGTCCAACCCCCTGCTCAGGCAGAAAACCCTATACCATTTCAGACAAATGGCTGTCCAGAGTCTCTTCTTAAAAACTTCCAGTGTTGGAGCATTCACCAATTCTGGAGGCAGGTTGTTCCACTGATTAATTGTTCTAACTGTCAGGAAATTTCTCATTAGTTCCAGGTTGCTTCTTTCCTTGATTAGTTTCCATCTGTTGCTTCTTGTCCTACCTTCAGGGGCTTTGGAGAATAGCTTGACTCCCTCTTCTTTGGGGCATCCCTTGAGATATTGGAAGACTGCTATCATGTCCCCCCTCGTCCTTCTCTTCATTAAACTAGACATACTCAATTCCAGCAACCGTTCCTTGTATGTTTTAGCCTCCAGTCCCCTAATCATCTTTGTTGCTCTTCTCTGTACTCTTTCCAGAGTCTCAACATCTTTTTTACATCGTGGTGACCAAAACTGGATGCAGTATTCCAAGTGTGGCCTTACCAAGGCCTTGTAAAGTGGTATTAACACTTCAGGTGATCTTGATTCTATCCCTCTGTTAATGCAGCCTAGCACTGTGTTGGCTTTTTTGGCAGCTGCACCTGCTGTTAGATGTGTCCATCAAAGAAAAAAACCCAAGAAAGTCCAGTTGCCTTTTGGAAAAGCATATTTGGAAGAACCACCTGGTTGTCATCTCATAAGCCCTACATGGCTCAGATCTCCTGGGTCTCTTTAAGAGTGTCCTCTTGATCCCTGCAGGAACTCTTAGTCAGGCCTTCTCAATGGAGGGTCCTCCATCCATAGAACAGCTTGACCTCAAAGATCCCAACCCACCATCTTTCTGTTGAATCTCTGCAGGGCTTTTAAAAGAGGACTGTTTGATGATGCATATCAGAGATGCTAAGATCTGATCTATCCTGAATAGGGGATGCTGTCAGCCATTTCAAGTTTACAAGGTTGTAATTCTCTGGCACTTCCAATCTTTTTCCTGATCTTTGCACGCCTTCAAGAACCAAGCAGCCCAGCAAAATTAATAATAATAATAGTAAAATTGGAAGCGACCTTGGAGGTCATCTAGTCCAACCCCCTGCTCAGGCAGGAAACCCTATACCATTTCAGACAAATGGCTGTCCAGTCTCTTCTTAAAAACCTCCAGTGTTGGAGCATTCACCGCTTCTGGAGGCAGGTTGTTCCACTGGTTAATTGTTCCAACGGTCAGGAAGTTTCTCCTTAGTTCTAAGTTGCTTCTCTCCTTGCTTAGTTTCCATCCGTTGCTTCTTGTCCTGCCTTCAGGCGCTTTGGAGAATAGCTTGACTCCCTCTTCTTTGGGGCAGCCCCTGAGATATTGGAACACTGCTATCCTGTCCCGCCTCGTCCTTCTCTTCATTAAACTAATTATTAGACAGATAACCAGGGGCTCCTTCAAACCCTGTTTAAGATCCAGTCGCCTTTGCTTTCCAACCTATTACCTTTAGAAAAAAAAATATCCAGAGGATGGAAGGAATGCGTAAACACATACAAAATAAACAAATCCCTTCATGTTTAGGTTAGTGGTGATCTCTGCTTGAAAGGTCTATTTATTGAAGGGACCATATTTACTTTTGCACATTATGAAACCTTGCTTCTCCTGAGAATTCTGGATCTTTTACGCATCAGGCGGGCATCCCGGACATGTTAAATCCATGCCATCAGATTGCTGCTGTTTTGAGGATTTGTTAAAGGAAGCAAATTTCTGAAACACCATTGTTGGGTGATGCCAAGATCTGACTTATTCCTGATCAAACTGCATACACAATTTACAGATTTACCTGTTCCCCCAGCTGCTGCCTTCTTTATGCATTTCGAAGGATTACAAGTTAATCATTCACAAATATGTATACAATGATTTCCAAACTCACTATCCGCTTCTTGGATCACAAGCTATGAGTCACTGGAAGAATTATCTCAAGGGCATAGAAATATGAATTTGATAAGGAGCTGAATGTTCAGGGACAATGATCATCTGGAAGAGGAATAAAGCTCTCACACAGCCTGATTTCTTGGGACGGAGGAAAACCCCTTCCAATATACCTCGGGCACTGATGACGTTACCTACCTGGGTCGTGAAACGTCTATAAGAAATCAGCTTATTTAAGAAAGCACAAAGAACCCCATAGTTCAATCCTCTCCGTGTTTAAGAATCAGAAATCCATTCTGAGTTATACTGTACCTCAAGGTGTATGATAGACATTTAAAAAGATGTTGATCTAGATTACATACTCAACTTGTGTTGATGGCATTGTGGGAACAATCCAGAGAAAGAAATATTTTTGGGGAAATAATAATAATAATAATAATAATAATAATAATAATAATAATAATAATAATAATAATAATAATAATAATAATAATAATAAAAAAGTTGGAGGGGACCTTGGAGGTCATCTAGTCCAACCCCCTGCTCAGGCAGGAAACCCTATACCATTTTAGACCAATGGCTGTCCAGTCTCTTCTTAAAAACTTCCAGTGTTGGAGCATTCACCACTTCTGGAGGCAGGTTGTTCCACTGGTTAATTGTTCTAACTGTCAGGAAGTTTCTCCTCAGTTCCAGATTGCTTCTCTCCTTGATTAGTTTCCATCCGTTGCTTCTTGTTCTGCCTTCGGGCGCATTAAATTAAATTTAATATTAAAAAGGCAGAATATATTTCCCCAAAGGAATAATGGAGAAGATCTTTGAAAAGACAGAAACTTCTCCATACTCCTGCCCCCCCAGCCAGACAACTCGGCAGAAACCAGCTTTTAGAAATGCAGATATAATAACCCATTCAGGAAGGTTGGAGCCCTCCAGCTAGAAGCTGAAGAGATCAGGAAGACAAAGACCCTTACAATCTACATACCCCACCCAAACTCTAAGACAGGACATCCTAGGATTAACCCACCACCATCAGAAAGGCACACTCAGACTAAGGTCAAAGTTCATGACACAGAAACAACTCCAAACAAAAGCCCAAGAAGGTATAAAAACCCACTCCTTACATCTGCCCGCTCTCTTTTTTCCCAGAGCCATCTTTCTGTCTGGCTCTCCTCTTCAATAAACTACAACCTTCTTTCTAAAGCAGTCACCATGTTGTTTATTCCCGGCTTGGACTGAACCCTGAGGAAGACTTTTCCTTCAACAGCACCAATGGTACATATTCTAAAAGCAAAATAAGCTACCTCTTGTTAGTTTGAAGAACGAGGTGAAGCGTGAAGGTCTATACGATTCAGGAAACTCCAGAAATGTAGGCTAGATTGGGAAATAAAAAAAAAAAACCATTGTGGAAATTCTTAGACATCCAGGTCATGGTTGTCCCAAAAGTGCTTTTTCAAAAGGCAACTGGACTTTCTTGTTTTTCCTCGAAGATTTTGTTTTTCCTTGAAGGATTTCCTTGTTTCTCCTTGAAGGATTTCCTTATTTCTCATCCAAAAAGCTTCTTCGGTTCTGACTGAATGGTAGGGGATGGAAGGAGTTATATCTTTGCAGATATAAATCTGCACTCTTTCTTAGAGTTGTTGAGGTCAATTCTTTGCTCTTCTTCCAAAGTCTCAACATCTTTTTTTGTAACGTGGTGACCAAAATTGGATACTGTATTCCAGGTGTGGCCTTACTAAAGCTTTATAAAGCGGTACTAATACTTCACGTGATTTCGATTCTATGCCTCTGTTTATGCCACCTAGGATTGTATTAGTTTGTATAATAAGATGATATCCAATCCAGGACGGTAACAAAATGTGCTTATGCCGGTAATCTTCGACTTACAATAATTTGTTTAGTGATTGTTCAATGACTTGTGACCGTTTTTTCACGCTTATGACCATTGAAGCATCCCCATGGTCAGGTGATCAAAATTTAGATGCTTGGCAAGTGGTTCATATTTACGACGGTTGCAGCGTCCCGGGGTCACGTGATCCCCTTTTGCGACCTTCTGACAAGCAAAGTCAACGGGGAAGCCAGATTCACTAAACAACCGGGAGTCTTCAAACTTGGCCCTTTTATGACTTGTGGACTTCAATTCCCAGAATTCCTCAGCCAGCCTCCATTTTGTTTGTTAGATTTAAGACAGGGGTCTTCAAACTTGGCCCTTTTGTGACTTGTGGACTTCAACTCCCAGAATTCCTCAGCCGGCCTCCATTTTGTTTGTTAGATTTAAGACAGGGGTCTTCGAACTTGGCCCTTTTATGACTCGTGGACTTCAACAACTCCCAGAATTCCTCAGCCAGCCTCCATTTTGTTTGTTAGATTTAAGACAGGGGTCTTCGAACTTGGCCCTTTTATGACTTGTGGACTTCAACTCCCAGAATTCCTCAGCCAGGCACGCTGGCTGAGGAATTCTGGGAGTTGAAGTCCACAAGTCATAAAAGGGCCAAGTTTGAAGACCCCTGACTTAACCCCTCTGCGGTGATTCACTTAACAACTGTGGTAAGAAAGGTCACACAATGGGGCAAAACTGAACAACTGTCTTGCTTAGAAATTTTGAGCGTAATTATGGTCATAAGGTGAGGTCTACCTGTATGGGAAGCCTACAGGTATCTTGAGGGATTGTATATCTTCTCTTTTAAAATAAAAAAATAAAAAATAGGCACTCTGCCTGGACACAAAAGCCAACTTATATCGTTTGAAGTGCATATAAATGACTTTGTGTCTGAGCCTATCCAACTATTTCCTCAGACAGAGCTTAATTATAGGGTCTCCCAGAACAGATAATAGATGGTATTAAAGCACAAATAATCCTTTTCCTTCCTCTCCTCCTGAACTATAATTTGTGGTTTCTAATTTTCAGACCAGCGCTAGCTAGCGAACGCAGAAGGCGTATCCCCACGAACAAAGGGATTGTTGAGGTGAGCTTCAGAATATACAAGCTTTCACCTGAACGCCGATTAGAACCGGAGGCTATTGAAATATACTTGGCAAGATCCGTTTCTGGTTCCAAAGCTGAGATATGGTCGCTGCTTGGGTCCAGTAGGAAAGAAAACTCCAGAAATTGCACCTTAGGCTCATTATTAGAACAAATAAAATATTGCAAAAAGCAAGCTAGCTTCCAAAACTTGCTTCAAATAGAGGTTAAGTCAAATGTCCACCACCGATTAAAAAAAAAAAATTGCTGTGTGCAATATTTATTTATTTATTTAGAGAATTAATATGGCTGCCCGCTGACTTTGGAGGTGGGGGGCTTACAAAAAAGAAAAGCCTAATATAGCTGGATCTTCTTCTGATGTGCTTTCACACATTGCTTTCTTGTCCTGGCCCTTAGAAGAGGCTCTTGAATTCCTTCAGATTTGCTGCTCTGGAAGAATTTAAGCCAGGGGTCTTCAAACTTGGCCCTTTTATGACTTGCGGACTTCAATTCCCAGAATTCCTCAGCCAGCCTCCATTTTGTTTGTTAGATTGAAGCCAGGGGTCTTCAAACCTGGCCCTTTTATGACTGGTGGACTTCAACTCCCAGAATTCCTCAGCCAGGCACGTGCCTGGCTGAGGAATTCTGGGAGTTGAAGTCCACCAGTCATAAAAGGGCCAAGTTTGAAGACCCCCGATTTAAGCCACCTAATGTTTTAATAAATGTTTTAGCACAGGGCACCTGAACGTAGCTATAGTTTTTAAGTGTGGTAATCATTTTGGCAAGCGTCTAACATAATTTCAACTCTTACTAAGAGGTTTACGAGGAAGATGGCCGGAGAAAAGCAGTGGAAGGTTGTGTCTGTGTGTATTTGACTAGTAGGAGCTGGTTTGTCTACTGCAATGTTCGGCTTCTTTGTAACCAACACACACATATATATATATAATTGGTTACAAAGAAGTCAAACATTGCAATATATATATATATATTTAGCTTTGTAGTTCCTTGTATCTTGATAATACTATACGTACCTCTGTAGCTTTCAGGATCTTGTCTATGGAACAGTGCAAGTACTCCTCAACTTACAACAGTTCACTTTGTTGTTGTTGTTAGTTGCGAAGTCGTGTCCGACCCATCGCGACCCCATGGACAATGTTCCTCCAGGCCTTCCTGTCCTCTACCATCTTCTGGAGTCCATCGAAGCTCATGCCTCCTGCTTCAGTGACTCCATCCAGCCACCTCCTTCTCTGTCGTCCCCTTCTTCTCTTGCCCTCCATCTTTCCCAGCATTAGGCTCTTCTCCAGTGAGTCCTTCCTTCTCATTAGGTGGCCAAAGTACTTGAGTTTCAACTACAGGATCTGGCCTTCTAAAGAGCAGTCGGGGTTGATCTCCTCTAGGACTGACCGGTTGGATTGCCTTGCAGTCCAGGGGACTCGCAGGAGTCTTCTCCAGCACCAGAGTTCAAAGGCCTCCATTCTTTGTTGCTCAGCCTTTCTTATGGTCCAAGTTTCACAGCCATACATTGCAACTGGGAAAACCATGGCCTTGACTATACGCACTTTTGTTGGCGGGGTGACGTCTCTGCTTTTTAGTGTGCTGTCTAGATTTGCCATAGCTTTCCTCCCCAGGAGCAAGCGTCTTTTAATTTCTTGGCTGCAGTCCCCATCTGAGGTGATCTTGGAGCCCAGGAAGATAAAATCTGTCACTACCTCCATTCCTTCCCCATGATCTGGCATTAGGGGAGATAGTCATTGAGATAGTCATTGAGTCATTGAGCCCTTGTCATGGTCAGATCACTCTCTCCTTAGGATGGACTTCCGGACCGCTCCCCCTCGCCGCAGGGTGTCGGAACCACCTAGAGGGTTCCGTCCCAGGCGACTGATGGACCCTGAGAGGTTCCTGACGGAGCTTGGGCCATATCCAGAGGATCTAGTCCACGACTCGGCGGAAAATCAGGCGGCGGCGNAGGGAGGATTTTAGGTAGGGATGATTTTAAGAAAATTTTAATTGACACACAGCTTCGAATATTTGGCTTTTAATTTGGTTTTATGGGGGTTTTTTGTTCTTTGATGTATTTTGTTTGTCTGTTTTAATATGCTGTGCACCGCCCTGAGTCCTACGGGAGAAGGGCGGTATATAAATTAAATTATTAAATTAAATTAAATCTATTTGCCAGGAACTGAGAGGGCCGTTCAAGCTTACAAAGGCACTGGAAAATTGACTCAGGACCATTTTTCACACTTAATAACCCTCGCAACATTCCCCTATGTCACGTGATCAAAATCCAGCTGCTTGACAACTGGTTTATATTTACAACCCTTTGTAACATCCCACCATCATGCTTTCAAGATCCTCTGACAGGCCAAGTCAATGGGGAAAGGCGGATCTAGAGAAGAGCAACAAAGATGATTAGGGGATTGGAGGCTAAAACATACAAGGAACGGTTGCTGGAATTGGGTATGTCTAGTTTAATGAAGAGAAGGACGAGGGGGGACATGATAGCAGTGTTCCAATATCTCAGGGGCTGCCCCAAAGAAGAGGGAGTCAAGCTATTCTCCAAGGTGCCTGAGGGCAGGACAAGAAGCAACGGATGGAAACTAATCAAGGAGAGAAGCAACCTAGAACTAAGGAGAAACTTCCTGGCAGTTAGAACAGTTAGAACAATTAACCAGTGGAACAACCTGCCTCCAGAAGCGGTGAATGCTCCAACACTGGAAGTTTTTAAGAAGAGACTGGACAGCCATTTGTCTGAAATGGGATAGGGTTTCCTGCCTGAGCAGGGGGTTGGACTAGATGACCTCCAAGGTCCCTTCCAACTTTATTATTATTATTATTATTATTATTAATTATTATTATTATTATTATTATTATTATTATTATTATTATTATTATTATTATTATTTTATTATAACGACCGTGTTACTAACTTAACAACAGGCAGGGAATCACTGCGGCGGCAAGATGGGTCGTAAATTGGGACAAAACTCACTTAACCAATGCCCCGTTTAGCCACAGAAATGTTGGGGGGGGGTTTCCATTGTGGAGTAAGTCGAGGGCTGCCTGTATAGCCAGGAAGCAATCAGTGAATCAAAACCAAGAATCAATCAATTCAATCCAATCATTCAATCAAACTTGCTTGGGCCCCAGCGCCCCCCCAACACTTCTGCAACCTGCCCCCAGACTCTC
>NW_015389876.1:54668-62758 GCF_001527695.2 Protobothrops mucrosquamatus
TCACTTAAGGACTGCAGTGATTCACTTAACAACGGTGGCAAGGAAAGTCGTAAAACGGGGCAAAACTCAATAATGGTCTTGCTTTGCAACGGAAATTTTTGGGCTCAATTGTGGTCATAAGTTGATGACGACCTGTAAGCCAGTTCCTGGAACCGTCCCTCATATATTTTGGCCTCCAGGCCCCTCATCGTCTTTGTTACTCTTCCCTGTGGTTGGATGGACATTTGTCCAGTTTTTCCCTACTTCTTTGGAGGCCTTTTGGGGCCCAGGTTAGACATAGGCCACTCCATATAATGCTCTCCTATCTATACCTAGGAAGCAATAGTAATAGTATAGTATGGTGTATACTGTAGTGTATAGTATAGTTTATGGTATAGTATAATGTATAGTATAGTTATAGTGTATAGCATATTGTATTGTGTATAATACAATATGCTGAGTCCGCAAGGAGAAGGGCGGGATATAAATCTAATTTAATAATAATTTAATAATAATAATATAATACAGTATAGTAATAGTGTAATATAGTAATTGTATAGTGTATAGTATAGTAATAGTATAGTGTATAGCATAGTGTAATATAGTAATTGTATAGTGTATAGTATAGTAATAGTATAGTGTATAGCATAGTGTATAGTATATAGTATAGTAATAGTGTAATATAGTGTATAGTATGTAGTATAGTAATAGTATAGTGTACAGTATAATGTATAGTAATATAGTATAGTATATAGTATAGTAATAGTATAGTAATAGTATGGTATAATGTATAGCATATTGTATTGTGTATAGTATAATACAGTATAGTAATAGTGTAATATAGTAGTATAGTATATAGTGTGTAGTATAGTAGTATAGTGTACGGTATATAATATAGTAATAACATAGTGTCTAGTATAGTAACAGTGTAGTTATAGTATAGTATAGTGTATAGCATAGTGTATAGTATAATACAGTATAGCAATAATGTAATATAGTAATAGTATAGTATACAGTATAATATAGCAGTAATAGTATAGTATAGTGTATAGTACAGTAATAGTATAGTATAGTGTATAGCATAGTGTATAGTGTATATAATACAGTATAGTAATAGTGTAATGTAAGTATAGTGTATACTATAGTGTATAGTATAATAATATATTAATAGTATAGTCTGTTGTATAGTAATAGTATAGCATAATGCAGTGTATAGCATAGTGTATAGTATAGTGTATAATATACTATAGTAATAGTGTAATATAGTAACAGTATTGTGCATAATATACTGTATAATATAGTATAGTGCATAGTATAATATAGTAATAGAATATAGTGTATAGCATAGCAATAGTATATTAATAGTATAGTATAGTGTAGTATATAGTAATGGTATAGTATAGTGTATAGTATACGGTAATGTAGAGTATATAGTATAGTGCATAATGTAGTAATAATAATAATAATATAGTATAGTGTGGCATGGTAATAGTAATAGTTATAGTGTAATAATCTGATAGTTTGAACTATACACAGCGGGAATCAGCCTGCACTGAAAACGCTACTCAAATCTCATGGACAGTCAGTTATGTGCAGAGTTCCACCTCATGCAATAGCTTGTAATCGCGGCTAATTAATCTGCTTTTGTTTAGGAATTTTCTCCACCTAATTGCATCTCACGTTGTTGTTTTGGAGTTGCACAAAGGAAAGGTTAATGGTGGCTGGAAGGAGTAGGCTTTGTGTTTTTAACACAGCCTTGTAACGTTGGAAGTTATTTTAGGCAAGTCAGTCAGGGCGGTAGAAACAAGGTTGGAGACACGGTAGCAGGTTAACCAAGTTCTGCTCAAGTTCCTCGTTCTTCAAATTCTTCTCTAAGGTTCATCACAGTATTGAATAGTTCAATTAAATTGATTGAAATATTTTTAAATCTCCCGGAGAAGTGAGGCGCGTAAAATGTCTATGGTTTGGGTGTGTATTTGAAAGGAGTGAAGGAAGCTCATCCTTCGATACATTTGGTTTAGTGAGGTTATGGTTGTTGTTGTTGTTGTTGTTGTTGTTGTTGTTATTATTATTATTATTATTATTATTATTATTAAATAAAACTACTTCTGTTCTTCATTTCTAAATCAAGGTATTCTTTTAAAATTTCAGCAGCTTGTTAATATCCCGTTCTGAAAATAGCTGTAACTAACTCGGAAAACTGTAAATTTCCCCAATCTCTTTTGCTCAAGTTGAATTCTGTATGGTTTGGGTTTTGTTGTTCGTTTAAAAATGCTTTTTTGTCCCTTTTTTTAAAAAACAAAAAACTTGGAAATTTTGTTGTCAGATGTTCTACAAAGTCCTTGCAGGGTTACTATGTTTCTTAAAATACCGGTACTCCCTCGACTTACAAGATTTCATTTAGTAACCATTCAAAGTTACAACGGCACTGAAAAAAAGTGACTTATGGCCATTACAGTTACGGCATCTCCGTGGTCATATTGTCGGAGCGTGCACAGTCTTATTGCGCTGAAATAACCCGGGAGTAAACACAGTAAACAGTGGTTTGTACTAAATGGTGGTTTATCTTATACTATCTACAGCATCATACACCAGGAACAATATAGATACACGTGCTAATACGGCAGGATCCAACAAACCACAATTACAGCAGGAAAAGGAATCGACAGAACACATCTGCGGAGCCTCCCCTTTTATACAAAGGTTCTTAAAGAGACACAGACCCTCCTGGCTCTTAAAGAGACACAGACCCTGCTGAGTCATTCCCATCATTACATCTTACATTACATCAGCTGGTTAGCTGTTAAATCATTACCTTGACGCATGTGATCAAAATTCAGCCACTTGGCAACCGACTCATACTTATGACGGTTGCAATGTCCCGGGGGGGTGTCACGTGATCCCCTTTTGCGACCTTTTAGCAAGAAAGGTTGCAAAATGGGGCAAAAACTTACCTAACAAATGTCTCATTTAGCGACATAAATTTTGGGCTCAGTTGTGGACTGCCTGTACTTTCTCTGGATTTGACGGCAACGTGTTTCCACAGGAATTGTGTTAAATAAAACATGTTTGCTTCTTCATATATTGTCAAGCAAGAACATCCGATGTTAGCAGCCTTGACAGTAAATACGGTTCCGTGAAAAATATCTATTTTCTAATCGATAATACTTCTAGTCCTGGAGTACCGCCATACAGTTCCTCATTTCAAAATTAAAAAAGAAAAAAAACATCTGCAACTCATTAGCCTATCTATCCAGTGCTTGCTTAAAATTCGGAACGCTTTTCTTTCTTTCTTTCTTTCTTTCTTTCTTTCTTTCTTTCTTTCTTTCTTTCTTTCTTTCTTTCTTTCTTTCTTTCTTTCTTTCTTTCTTTCTTTCTTTCCTTCCTTTCAGCAATTCACTACCTTTTCAGTTAAAACCCAGACAATAATTAAATGGGAATCGTGTTTCATTAAGTTGGTAAAAGGGGCATTTGAAATCCGAAGAGTCAGTAAATGTCACATTGAAAAGAGATTAAACCTCTAGAATGGCACTGATGAGTAATTTGGATTGAGATGAGTGGCTGTAGAAAATGATTGAATGAGTGAATGAAGGAACGAAGGAAGGAAGGAAGCGAAGGAAGGAAGGAGGAAAGGAAGGAAGGAAGGAGGAAAGGAAGGAAGGAAGAAAGAAAGAAAAAAAGGAAGGAAGGAAGAAAGAAAGAAATGCAAAAAAAAATCTAAGAGGTCAGTTTCCAGAAATCAAATTTAAAAAGGTGGGAATAACAAATAACACCCAACATCCAATCTTGTTTTTCTCAGTGACTTTTAGACTGCATCCCCCCCCATTTACATAGGAAAGCAAAACTAAAATTATTAGTAAATTACATTTTCTGCTTTTACACAGGCGCACGAAGGATCGAGAATATGACTGTCTTTTATTCAACTAGGAGATATAATACATGTACATGTGTTTTTTAATGTATCTTTTTTTTAAATCTCGTGTTTTTGTTTTTTTGTTTGTTCCTGTAAAAAGTTTTTTTTTGAGTTTTGTATCATAACTTTTTATGGAATAAAATAAAAATGACATTAAAAAAAAAGAGAATATTGCTGCATCTTATAGCTTTCACCTTTGGTCTCTAAGGAAATTGACTAAGTGCTGACTGGTGGATGATGGATCGTCCACTGTGTAAAAGACTAAGTGGAAGATCCTAAACCTATAAACAAGTATCGAAGGAAAATAAAAGGATGTGTCCTTTATTATGTGGTGCACTGCGAATAAATTTTCTCTTGAAGGAAAAAAAAAAATTTAAATGCGACAAAGTAAAAAAAAGGGAAATTAAAAAGAGGTACCCACGTTCCTTACTTTTGGGCTTTCTAAATTCTGGGGGAAAAACTTCACTTTGCATAAAAAGCTCTTAAAAGAAAATACATGTATACGAATAGTTTTTGTGCTGTTCTGGAACGATTTAAAGTGGTTTTAAAAGTGAAATGCTGATTTTTTTTTAAAAAAAAATAGTGTAATCTGTTCTATAGAATTTTGTTTGGACCATGTCTGGGAAATTGGAGACAAGTGATAGCCAAGGTTATTTCTTCTGAATTCTTAGGTTTTCAGACTTTTGATATCAAATGCCATCTCTCATTGTCTCCAAAGGTATTTTTGAAAAAAGCATTTTTGGGAGAAGCATGGCCTGGGATGACGGAGAATCTCGGTAGACAATCTCTCATTGGTTCAGATTTTTATTTTTGAGTCAGGATCATGCATATATGGAATGTATTCTGGGAACGCAGAAGGCTATTTATAGAAGTCTGCCTTGTGAAAAGTTGGCGACTTTTTAGTTTTATTTGTCTATTGTTCTGAAATGTTTCTTTTCCAAGCCAGGAAGAGGAATTTGAATGCATTCCGCATGCCGTGCATAACTCTTTAGGAAGGATGTGAGGGCACATTCATTCTCTTTAAAAATTAGGATTCAGAATTTTGATGCGGACCAAATGAAGTTTAGGATGAGTCGGGAAAGGATTTGGGCCAGTCACCAGGAGGCTGTGAGTTCTAGTCCTGCCTTAGGCATGAAAGCTGACTGGGTGACTTAGGGCCTACCACTAGGAGACTGTGAGTTCCAGTCCAGCCTTAGGATCTTTACAATTCAAGTCTCACATGAAGATCCTTCTCTGCAAAATCAAATCAATATAGAAATGAATATAGAAACGCCAAGCCATCTCGCTCCGAGAGATCGGATTCACCCGCCTTGTTTGCTCAAAAATTCTTTCCTTAAAAAGAAAAGTTCTCTAGATGTTTGACAGGTTGCATTGTCCAAGGCAGGGGGGTCTTCAAACGTGGCCCGTTTATGACTTGTGGACTTCAATTCCCAGAATTCCTCAGCCAGCCTCCATTTTGTTTGTTAGATTGAAGCCAGGGGTCTTCAAACTTGGCCCTTTTATGACTTGTGGACTTCAATTCCCAGAATTCCTCAGCCAGCCTCCATTTTGTTTGTTAGATTTAAGACGGGTCTTCAAACTTTGCCCTTTGATGACTTGTGGACTTCAATTCCCAGAATTCCTCAGCCAGCCTCCATTTTGTTTGTTAGATTGAAGACAGGGGTCTTCAAACCTGGCCCTTTGATGACTTGTGGACTTCAACTCCCAGAATTCCTCAGCCAGGCACATGTGGCTGGCTGAGGAATTCTTGGACTTCAATTCCCAGAATTCCTCAGCCAGGCACATGTGGCTGGCTGAGGAATTCTGGGCGTTGAAGTCCACAAGTCATCAAAGGGCCAAGTTTGAAGATCCCTCGTCCAAGGGGTAGATTTGACGAACACGGTGACCTTTTTCACCTTTTTCTTTCCCTAGCAAGCCCTGAAGCCTTGGCGAGCCACAGTTTGGGAAACGGGACCAATAAATCTGAAAACGGACTTTCCAAAGATGGCGGACACCTTGAATATATCGCTTATTTCCTGATTCCGGTATTCTTCCTTATGGGGCTGTTAGGGGTTTTAATTTGTCACGTGCTAAAGAAAAAAGGCTATCGATGTACGACCGAAACAGAGGAAGAACAGCTTGGAGAAAAGATAGGTAAGTAAGAGCCTTTATTTATTTATTTTAAAAAAAATTGTTTCAGTATTCATATGGGCACAGAGCAGGGGTCTTTAAACTTGATCCTTTTATGACTTGTGGACTTCCAACTCCCAGAATTCGTCAGCCAGCGTGCCTGGCTGAGGAATTCTGGGAGTTGAAGTCCACAAGTCATAAAAGGGCCAAGTTTGAAGACCCCTGGCATAGAGGAACAGTTTGGGTTTTCCCGAGTTCTAGGTTGCTTCTCTCCTTGATTAGTTTCCATCCGTTGCTTCTTGTCCTGCCTTCAGGTGCTTTGGAGAATAGCTTGACTCCCTCTTCTTTGGGGCAGCCCCTGAGATACTGGAACACTGCTATCATGGCCCCCCTCGCCCTTCTTTTCATTAAATTAGACATACCCAATTCCAGCAACCGTTCTTTACATGCTTTAGCCTCCAGTCCCCTAATTGTCTTAGTTGCCCTTTTCTTTACTCTTTCAAAGAACATAGAATACAGAATAACAGAGCTGGAAGGGATCTTAGAGGTCATCTAGTCCAACCCCCTGCTCAGGCAGGAAACCCTATACCATTTCAGACAAACGGCTGTCCAGTCTCTTCTTAAAAACCTCCAGCGTTGGAGCATCCACAATTTCTGGAGGCAGGTGGTTCCACTGGTTAATTGTTCTCACTGTCAGCAAATTTCTCCTTAGTTCTAGGTTGATTCTCTCCTTGGTTAGTTTCCATCCGTTGCTTCTTGTCCTGCCTTCAGGCGCTTTGGAGAATAGCTTGACTCCCTCTTCTTTGGGGCAACCCCTGAGATATTGAAACACTACTATCATGTCCCCCCTCGTCCTTCTCTTAATTAAACTAGACATACCCAATTCCAGCAACTGTTCCTTGTATGTTTTAGCCTTCAGTCCCCGGATCATCTTTGTTGCTCTTCTCTGCACTCTTTCTAGAGTCTCAGCATCTTTTTTTATATCGCGGTTTCCAAATAGGACAAACAGAAAGAAATTTTCTGCCTTTAATCTTTTAGTTTTGCTTTTTTTCACCCATACCAACTTACGATAACAGTCCCCATGGCCCCCTTCAAGCTGTTTTGAGAGATAATGATTTTAATCTCTGCTTCATATGCTGTTTCGGAAAATGCTGTTGTCACCTAGTTTCGTCGTTGCTTTCTAGGAACCAAGGAACCAAAGTTAAATTTTGGGTTTTTTTTTTAATTTTTAGAATTGAACGAAAGCGTCAATGAGAACAGCGACACCGTGGGACAGATAGTGGATTATATCATGAAAAACGAAGGTAAGGGAGCTAGATTTAGCAATGACTCTATAGATTTATTTGGCGTTTGAGCTATTTTAGGATTTTCCCGAAGGAGCGTAAAGGGATGAAATCCAGCATTTTAATCCGTGACTTACAATTGGCTACTCAGTTTATAGCGGAAGCCAGACGTGAATTTTTAAACATTCACTTCTGCACAGGTGCAAATTGCTTGTAACAAAAAGTACTTTTCAAAAAGTCAAATCTTAATGGTGAGCGGGTCTGTCAAGCATCCCTCGTACACGAGAGGAAGATAGGAAGATATTTATTTTTACAGAGTTCCAGAATTTGTCAGAAGAAAGATGAAACTATGACAAGCATCTTGAAAACCATTTCTGGCTGCAAATAACGACAAGACTGGTCTTCAGTGGTTTTTTTCTCTCAGCATCCTGAAACTGAAAAAAAAAGTCGATTAATTGTTTCAGGTCTCCCTGGCTCATAAAGCAGTTGAATTCAATAGAAGAACATAAAATAACAGAGAATATTTGTAACTCAAGAAGAGTTCTTGATACTCTCTGAACTTGGTGGTTTTCTTGCAGGCGTTTCATGACCTAACTAGGTAACATCATCAGTGCTAGAAGGGAGTGAGGTTTGCTTTCTGCGAGCAAGCCGCTTGTATGTAAGCAGAGATCAAATCCCACTCCCTTCTTGCATTGATGATGTTACCTAGTTGGGTCATGAAATGTCTGCAAGAAAACATCCAAGATCAAAGAGCACCAAGGATACCACAGTCCTCCTCCTCCTCCTCCTCCTCCTCCTCCTCCTCC
>NW_015389876.1:62872-72872 GCF_001527695.2 Protobothrops mucrosquamatus
CCCTCCTCCTCCTCCTCCCAGCTTCTCTTCCACTCTGCAAACCTCCCTCCCTTCTCACACTGATGATGTTACCTAGTTGGGTCATGAAACGTCTGCAAGAAAACATCCAAACTCAGCACCAAGGAATCCTGCAGTTGATTTGATTTGTCACGTAGACAAACATTTTTGCTTTTGGTTTTGGACCCAGTTTTTTCAATCCAAAAGTAAGAATGGCTAGTCTTACCTTATTTCCACTCACCCCTTCGGGCTGAGATACTGCAGTGGTTCAAAGGCTCATGATACAGTCCTGCCAGGACTGAACCATTTTCCGAAGAAAGGAAAATTGCACGAAGGGGTGTCATCTATTCCTAAAAAAAAAAAAATCAAGCCAGCTTGGAAACAGCTTAGTTTCTTATTATATTTATTTTTCCTGGGAAGTGACACTTGATAAGGAAGATGTTCAAACTTGTAACTTTCAGTAGACATCCCTCCCCGGAAGATTTTAAGCAAGGCATAATTTCTCCAGTTATTAAAATCTGCTTTAAAGACACAGTGCACCTTTAAAACGCCTGTAATTAAAATACCATTTATTAAATACCATTTGGAGGATGCCCCGTGCTTCTCTGCTTTCTCCTGAGTACATGGGCAAAACGTCGCGCTGGAGAACTTATTTTGTACCAATTCTGTGTCATAAGTAAACGGTTCAATTCGGCTTAGGGTTTGCAGTCTTCTCGTTCCCCACCGCGCTCAACCCCAGAGTAAGAAAAATATTAAATGTTATTTCTAACTTTTGCAGCCAACGCAGATGTGCTGAAAGCCATGGTCGCAGACAATTCGGTGTGCGATCCGGAAAGGTAAGCAATCTGATTGCCGTGTTTTCTGTCTTCCTTAAACACCCTCAAATAAAGTGGAGCGAATAACTCCTGAATCCATCCGCTTGCTCAGTTATCACTGTAGAAAATTTGGTTCAGGTCTGCCAGTATTCTGGAGTACAGGTTCCCCACAGAGTTGTGTCTTGAGTCCATTACTGTTCACCTTGATGCGGTGCCAAGTTTGCTACGAATCAGATTATGAATACAGATTGGGCGAGACCTGGTTCAAAAACAGCGACTGTGAGAGGGACCTTGGAGTCCTGGTGGACGATCACTTAACCATGAGCCAGCACTGTGCAGTAGCAACCAAAAAAGATAATACAATCCTGGGTTGTATAAACAGAGGCATAGAATCAAGATCACGCGAAGTACTAGTACCGCTTTATAAAGCCCTAGTGAGACCGCACTTGGAATACTGCAGCCAATTTTGGTCACCATATCACAAAAAAAAAAAAAAAAAGATGTTGAGAGCTTGGAAAAAATTCAGAGAAGAGCAACTAAGATGATCAAAGGCCTGGAGATTAAAACATACGAAGAACGGCTGCAGGACTTGGGTTTGGCCAGTCTAAAGAAAAGAAGAAATAGGGGAGAAATGATAGCGGTATTCTCTTATTCTCCTAGGAATTTGTTTGAGGACCTCAATTTTTTTTTTCTTTGTATTTCAAAGGTTCTTCTCTTACTCTTCTCAAAATCTCGTCTCTTGTAGATCTTTTAAGAAATCACATGTACTTCCTTGGGGAATTTATTTCTGCTATTCTATTCTATTCTATTCTATTCTATTCTATTCTATTCTATTCTATTCTATTCTATTCTATTCTATTCTATTTCATTCCTGTTCTATTCCTGTTCTATTCTATTCTATTCTATTCTATTCTATTCTAGTTCTATTCCTGTTCTATTCTATTCTATTCTATTCTATTCTATTCTATTCTATTCTATTCTATTCTATTCTATTCTATTCTATTCTATTCTATTCTATTCTATTCCTTTATTCCTCTATTCCTCTATTCCTCTATTTCTATTTCTATTCCTATTCTTATTCTTGTGTATTCAGATGACACAACAACGGTGGGTCTTATCCAGGACAATAACGGAGATTCTTATAGGGAGACGGTTCAGGCTTTGATGGACTGGTGCAATAAAAATAACCTGGTTTTGAATGTTAATAAAACAAAGGAAGAAGGATGGGATATTATATTATTAAATGTTTGAAGATGGTGGAGAATAGATAATTGCTAGAAATAGAAGTATTATTATAACTAGAAAGATAAGATTTGTAATTAGAATATTAGATTTTGACATGAGAAGGGAAACAGAAAAACGCTAAGACGTTTGAATAAGGGAAGCTTTTGGTTACCCAAATATAACTTACTTTGAAATTACAAACAAGAGAGACATTTTGAACACTGAGGGGAAATTAAAATAAAAAACGAGAGAAAAAACAGGATACTGATTGAACATACGGTTATTAAGTGCAAATGCAATTAAAATAAGTTTTGGTTAGAAAAGATATCTTAAACTGACGTTATTGATATTATCAGAAAAATGTAACAAAGAGGTTGATACTCAATTATGTATTTACTAATAACAATAAGAATTGTATTTGCCTAGTGTGGGAAAACAGGTACTATCGGAAGAAGAGTGGAAACATTTGATGGTGTAATATTGGATGTAGATTGAAGAAGTTAATATAGACCACTGAATTACAAATGGACCCAGACAACACGTTGTCTATTAAGTATTTGACTGTAAAATTAGAAAATTAATAAAATATTTATAAAAACAAACAAACAAACAAACAAACAAAGGAGATCATTGTTGATTTTAGAAAGAGCCAGCATCATCATACTCCACTTTGTATCAAGGCTGCAGTTGTGGATGTGGTCAATAGTATTAAAGTACCTGGGGGTACAGATAACTAACAATGTGACTTGGTCCCTTCAAATGTCATCCTTAGTGAAGCGTGCAAACCAAGGTTTACATTTCTTGCGTCGGATGAGGAGAGCACATCTTCCTCCTTCTGTCCTGGCCCATTTTTTTTTTACAGAGGCAGGATGGAGAGCGTTTTAACAAACTGCATCCCTGTCTGGTTTGGGGGTAGCAGAGCCTCAGATAGAAGGTCCATAGAGAGAGTGGTGAGAACAGCCGGGAAGATTATAGGAAGCTCGCTTCCCGTTATTCAGGACACGGCTTATAAGCGCTCATATGTGCTTAGAGCTTGGAGCATTGTTAGAGACCCCACACACCCGCTTTACAGTCTGTTCCTGTTGCTCCCCTCTGGGAGGAGGTTTAGAAGTACTTATAGCAGAACGACCAGATTCTGTAACAGCTTTGTTCTTTCAGGATTAACAAAAGCTTTGTGGAAAAAAGTCATTTAGGAAAAAAAACGTGTGTTTAGAATCAAGGTGTCACCCATAGTGTGAGCTCAAGAGAAAGAAGGAAAAGATAGCGGGATTTGATTCGTCAACTTGCCTGCCCTCGACGCTCATTTTTTGTTTTCCATTTCTGCTCCTAAAATTTAGCCCAACCACTCCTGGCAGTCCAACGAGTCCCGGTTCTCCCTTGTCTCCTGGAGGTCCTTCGTCAAAACACACGTGCCGGGGACACCACCTGCACACCATTGGGGGCGTGGCTGGGACAGGCGCTTGCTCCCGTTGCAGCCAAAAGCGGTGGAATCTCTTCAGCCCAAATAAAAGAGCCAAAGAACCCAAGAGACCAAGACACGGAGAAGTCACCGTACTCTCCGTGGGAAGGTAAGTTGGCTTGGTTTCATGAGAAGAGGCGGCAAAGTTGGCTTCTATTTGCAAGCTGGGAATAGAGCAGAAGAGAGAATGTTGGACTCAGACCGGGCCTACTCAGGTAAAACACAGATGTATGGCCTAGGGCAGGGGTAGGCAACCTTGGCTCTTTTATGACTCGTGGACTTCAACTCCCAGAATTCCTGAGCCAGCGTGGCTCAGCTTGGAAACCTCTCCCTTTCCTCTCAGCGGGGCTGGCTCAGGAATTCTGGGAATTGAAGTCCACGAGTCATAAAAGAGCCAAGGTTGCCTACCCCTGGCCTAGGGGTTAAGACATCAGACTAGAAACCGGGACAATGTGAGTTCTAGTGCTGCATTAGACATGAAAGTCAGCTGGGTGACTTTGGTCCAATCACTAGGAGACTGTGAGTTCTAGTGCCACCTTAGACATGAAAGTCAGCTGAGTGACTGGGCCAATCACTAGGAGACTGTGAGTTCTAGTCCCGCCTTTGACATGAAAGTCAGCTGGGTGACTTTGGGCCAGTCACTAGGAGACTGTGAGTTCTAGTCCTGCCTTAGATATGAAAGTCAGCTGGGTGACTTTGGGCCAATCACTAGGAGACTGTGAGTTCTAGTCCCACCTTTGACATGAAAGTCAGCTGGGTGACTTTGGACCAATCACTAGGAGATTAAATTCTGGTCCCGCCTTAGACATGAAAGTCAGCTGAGTGACTTTGTGCCAATCACTAGGAGACTGTGAGTTCTAGTCCCGCCTTAGACATGAAAGTCAGCTGGGTGACTTAGGGCCAATCACTAGGAGACTGTGAGTTCTAGTCCCGCCTTTGACATGAAAGTCAGCTGGGTGACTTTGGACCAATCACTAGGAGATTAAATTCTGGTCCCGCCTTAGACATGAAAGTCAGCTGAGTGACTTTGGGCCAATCACTAGGAGACTTTGAGTTCTAGTCCCGCCATAGACATGAAAGTCAGCTGGGTGACTTTGGACCAATCACTAGGAGATTAAATTCTGGTCCCGCCTTAGACATGAAAGTCAGCTGAGTGACTTTGTGCCAATCACTAGGAGACTGTGAGTTCTAGTCCCGCCTTAGACATGAAAGTCAGCTGGGTGACTTAGGGCCAATCACTAGGAGACTGTGAGTTCTAGTATAAAAGTCAGCTGGGTGACTTTGGGCAGTCAATCACTTTTTATCAGTCTAACTTGTTGTGGAAAAAAATAGAAGGTGGAAGGTATATTGGATATGTTCATCCCCTTTGAGATATTTGTAAAAGGAATAAAGGCAATGAATTGAAAGAAAGAAAGAAAAAGAAAGAAAGAAAGAAAGAAAGAGAAAGAAAAAGAAAGAGAGAGGAAGGAAGAAAAGGAAGGAAAGGAAGGAAGGAAGGAAGGAAGGAGGGAGGGAATTAGGGTTGGGAAGGAAGGAAGGAAGGAAGGAAGGAAGGAAGGAAACACAACAAGCCAAAAATGGGCAAGGGGCAGGAATGACTGGATGGTCTTTTCCAAGGACCCTTTCTACTATCAGTTGAAATTTTCCACAACACCAACCCTGCTAGATGGACTCACGATCTTTTTAATTAATGGCATTGTTTCAGATTTCGGGTTACCAAAGTGGAACAGAAGTCTGCTTCTAAGGACCGGAAACACTTTGTGCCCATCAGCGGAGGCCAGACTGCTGACGTGCCCTCTACCCCCGTGAAAGAAAGCTCTAAAGAACAGTCGGCTTCCTGTCCTCTCACCCCAGAATCAAAAGAGCTGAAACCAACACCTAACAAACAGAGAAAAGGCGGGAGATCCGATTCAGGATAGCCCTTTGGGACAGAAAGTTCATGGTAGGACAGGCCAGGTGAGTAAACCCCCAATCTTTTGTCACACGTTCTCGAGGCCTTTCAAGGCCAGAAGATCTCAAGTTTTTTCTTTTCGAAAGAAATATTATTGACTTTAAGCAATTAAATGGGAGGAATTGGGAATTGCTAGTCTAGACTAGAGAAAAGAAGGCCTAGGCTAGGGGTAGGCAACCTTGGCTCTTTTATGACTCGTGGACTTCAACTCCCAGAATTCCTGAGCCAGCCTGGCTCAGCTTGGAAACCTCTCCCTTTCCCCTCAGNAATTAATGTAGACTTTATTAGTTTAGAGCAGGGATAGGCAACCTTGGCTCTTTTATGACCCGTGGACTTCAACTCCCAGAATTCCTGAGCCAGCCTGGCTCAGCTTGGAAACCTCTCCCTTTCCCCTCAGCATGACTGGCTCAGGAATTCTGGGAGTTCAAGTCCATGAGTCATAAAAGAGCCAAGGTTGCCTACCCCTGGACTAGGGGGACCTGATAGCAGTATTTGAGTATTTGAGAGGTTGCCACGAAGAAGAGGGGGTGCATTTCTTTTCCAAAGCACCAGAAGGCAAGACAAGAAACAATGGATGGAAATTAATCAGGGGGAGAAGCAACCCGGAATTAAGGAGAAACTTCCTAACAGTGAAGACAATTAACCAGTGGAGCAGAAGTTGCCTTCAGAAGTTGTGGGTGCTTCATCACTAGAGGTTTTGATGGTAAGTAAAGACTGGACGGCTATCTGTCTGAAATGGTATAGGTTGGACTAGAAGACCTCCAAGGTCCCTTCCAGTTCTATCCTGATTGATCCTGGTGGACCAGGTGGATGTAATAGGAGAGTGATGGTCCTTCAAATAACTTGGTCCCAAGCCATGAAGGGGTTGAAAGTTAGAAGAGAATAACAGAGTTGTCTTCTAGTCCAACCCCCTGCTCAGGTGTGAAACCCTACACCATTTCAGACAAATGGTTGTCCAATCTTTTCTTAAAAACTTCCAGTGTTGGAGCATTTACCGCTTCTGGAGGCAGGTTGTTCCACGGATTAATTGTTCTAACTGTCAGGTAATTTCTCCTTAGTTCTAGGTTGCTTCTCTCCTTGGCTAGTTTCCATCCGTTGCTTCTTGTCCTGCCTTCAGGCGCTTTGGAGAATAGCTTGACTCCCTCTTCTTTGTGGCAGCCCCTGAGATATTGGAAGACTGCTATCATGTCCCCCCTCATCCTTCCCTTCATTAAACTAGACATAGCCAATTCCAGCAACCGTTCCTTGTATGTTTTAGCCTCCAGCCCCCTGATCCTCTTTGTTGCTCTTCTCTGCACTCTTTCTAGAGTCTCAACCTCTTTCTTACATGGTGGGGACCAAAACTGGATGCCGTATTCCAAGTGTGGCCTTACCAAGGCCTTGTAAAGTGGTATTAACACTTCACATGATCTTGATTCTGTCCCTCTGTTAACGCAGCCTAGAACTGTGTTGGCTTTTTTGGCAGCTGCAGCACACAACTGGCTCACATTTAAGCGATTGTCCACTAGTTGATAACCAGTATCTTGATTTATACCTGGAAGCAGATGGACACCCGCTACAGCTCCCTAGAAGACGGGCATCACGTCCAGGCTTGCATAGAACTATTTTCTTTGATGACCAGGAATTGCCAGCTTGATACTTCTAACAATCTTATTTTTCTTCTCGTCTTCAGCAGGGGGGAGAAAACAAGAAAGACCACTGGAGGGTGAAAAAAAAATGGCACCCTAAGGATTTCTCCAGGAGGTATTCATAAATGCAGCACCGTGCGCAGCTTTCACTAACTGAGTCTCTGCACCATTCGGTCCCGGATAATTTAACATATCGTTAATAATGGAATATTTAGTGACATTTACTCCTTCGAAGGCTACTGGGATGTACTGCCTGCAGTTTTATATATGTGTTTTTAAACATGCCTGTTTTTTTTTCCCCCCCGCCCGACAAAGCAGAACTTAACTCTCTCTGGAAATGGGAAAAACCAAAAATGGTTTTTATGTCCAAGTGTTTTTTTTTTCTATGCATCGCACGGCGTTGGGTCGAAGCAAACCCAAATCAGGTGTAACCTGATCCTGTTCATTTTCTTAAAAACAGGAGAAGGAAAATTGTGAGCCTACGTTTTCGCCTTAATTTATTGTTGTCGTCCCAAGGGCTGCTAAATAACGCACTGCCTCATTACATCTATTCTGCAGCTTTATTGTAATTGTTGCTTGGTTCCCAAAGTCTTTTTTAGTGTATTTCTCCAAGCTCAATTGAGCTGCTGATTGAGTTTTGGAGATGTATCCGAGAAATTAGTTAGAGGATAGGCGTGCAAATTTACCCTTACTTTTCGCATCCTTCGGGATAACTGTGACAATAAATATACAGGTAGTCCTCGACTTACGATCACAACTGAGCCCCCAATTTTCTGTTGCTAAGGGAGACACTTGTTACGCGGGTTTTGCCGTGTGTTAGTCACACGGTTGCTTAAGTCAACCCGGTTTCCCCCATTGACTTTGCTTGCCGGAAGGTCGCAAAAGGGGATCACGTGACCCCGGGACCCTGCGACCGTCGTAAATGTGAGTCGGTTGCCAAGCGTCTGAATTTTGATCGCGTGACCACGGGGATGCTGCAATGATTGCGAAAAGTCATAAGTCACTTTTTTTCCGAGCCGTTGTAACTTAAAACGGTCACTGAATGAAGTGTTGTAACTTGAGGACTAGCTCCTTCGGCCGTCTGAGGTTCTGCACTCATGGCTCTTTAGAAAGATTGATATTACTGAAGGGCATCAAAACAGCCCAATCTAAAATATGTCTGCTCAGAAGTAGATTCCAATAAATTGGATAGATCTTTTCCCTCAGGCTAGTCCAGGGGTAGGCAACCTTGGCTCTTTTATGACTCGTGGACTTCAACTCCCAGAATTCCTGAGCCAGCCATTTTAATAGGTAAGACTCAGGTTCTAAGGTAGAGGTGGGAAACTATGCCCCCCTTTATGACTTGTGGACTTCAACTCCCAGAATTCCTGAGCCAGCCATTTTAATAGGTAAGACTCGGGTTCTAAGGTAGAGGTGGGGAACTACCCTTTATGACTTGTGGACTTCAACTCCCAGATTTCCTGAGCCAGCCATGCTGACTCAGGAATTCTGGGAGTTGAAGTCCACGAGTCATAAAAGAGCCAAGGTTGCCTACCCCTGCGCTAGTCTGTAAAGTAGTAGTGTTTGACCTTGACAAAGTTAAAATGTGTGGACTACAACTCCCAGAGTTCCTCAGCCAGCATGGAATCCTGGGAATCGAAGTCCACACACCTTAAAAGCTGCTCAGCTGGAGAAACAGTGATGTAGAGGATTGCCATCTACAATAGCATTCCTTAGGAAAAATGTAAAATATATTTCCATATATCCCATTTCAGGTGTACAGTACAGATAGTCCTGGGCTTACGACCAAAATTTTTGTTGCTAAGTGAGACATTTGCTACGTGAGTTTTGCCCCATTTTACCACAGTTGTTAAGTGAATCACTACCCTCGTTAAATTAGTAACACGGTTGTTAAGTGAATCTGGCTTTCCCACTGATTTTTCTTCGTCAAGAAGGTTGCAAAAAGGGGATCACATGATCCGGGGACCCTGTGACCGTCATAAATGTGGGTCAGTTCCCAAGCGTCTGAATTTTGACCATGTGACTGTGGAAGATGCCGAAATAGTCATAAATGTGAAAAGTGGTCATACTGTAAGTCACTTTTTTCATTCCCATTGTAACTTTGGTCACTAAATGAACTGTTTGTAAGTCAAGGACTATTCTACTTAGTCAGCAGTGCTATTTTTCACGTTGTCACTTATCCTTCTAATTGTTGGTGTCAATATATTTATGGCATTAGTCCAGGGGTAGGCAACCTTGGCTCTTTTATGACTCGTGGACTTCAACTCCCAGAATTCCTGAGCCAGCCATGCTGAGGGGAAAGGGAGAGGTTTCCAAGCTGAGCAGTGCTGGCTCAGGAATTCTGGGAGTTGAAGTCCACGAGTCATAAAAGAGCCAAGGTTGTCTATCCCTGCATTAGGGAAAGCTTGTTGATATTATTCCTTTCTCACAGGTAGAGCTAGTTTTGCTACATCCAAGACCCGATCCTAAATTTGGAAATGAAAGGTGTGATATCCTTAGGATGACCTCAGCCAGTCTTTGCTCTAAATCAGAGGTGGGGAAGTAGACCCCTTCATGATTTGTGGACTTCAACTCCCAGAATTCCTGAGCCGGCATGGTAACTTGGCTCTTTTATAACTTGCGGACTTCAACTCCCAGAATTCCTGAGCCAGCTGGCCAAGGAATTCTGGGAGTTGAAGTCCATAAGTCATAAAAGGGCCACAGTTCCCATGCTGGCTAAGGAATTCTGGGAGTTGAAGTCCACAAGTCATAAAAAGGCCATAGTTCCCATGGTGGCTGAGGAATTCTGGGAGTTGAAGTCCACTAGTCATAAAAAGGCCATAGTTCCCATGCTGGCTGAGGAATTCTGGGAGTTGAAGTCCACTAGTCATAAAAGAGCCAAGTTCCCATGCTGGCTGAGGAATTCTGGGAGTTGAAGTCCACTAGT
>NW_015389876.1:75372-79555 GCF_001527695.2 Protobothrops mucrosquamatus
TAATCTGTTTGTGCAGATGCTTGTGGGGAAGATGCACGGGAACAAATCCCAGCCAGGAAGAGGGGGAATAATAATAATAATAATAATAATAATAATAATAATAATAATAATAATAATAATAATAATAATAATAATAATAATAATAATAATAATAAAAAAAGTTGGAAGAGACCTTCGAGGTCATTGAGTCCAACCCCCTGCTCAGGCAGGAAACCCTATACCATTTCAGACAAATGGCTGTCCAGTCTCTTCTTAAAAACTTCCAGTGTTGGAGCATTCACCGCTTCTGGTGGCAGGTTGTTCCACTGGTTAATTGTTCTTACTGTCAGAAAGTGTCTTCTTAGTTCTAGGTTGCTTCTCTCCTTGATCAGTTTCCACCTGTTGCTTCTCGTCCTGCCTTCAGGCGCCTTGGAGAATAGCTTGACTCCCTCTTCTTTGGAGCAGCCCCTGAGATATAATCGCTTACTGCATTATTCTTGGAAGTGGCCCTAAAAATCCTTGCTTCAGCTACATTTTAATTCACATTATACCGTAGCCGGCTGCTTATCTCTAATCCTGCAGGTGGTGCTGTCTTATTAAAAGAAGACGCAAAGCCAGAAACCGGTTCCAACTTGGCTTTACATTCGCCAAACCTACGTAATATTAAACGCAACTGGCTTTACATTAGAAAATCAAGTGTTTCCTGCAGCTACACCAAGGTGTGTCCTGAGGATACGACGAAACAAGGCTGTATCAGAACTCTCTGAAACTTTTTAAAGTAGCTGCATCTTTCGGTGTGTGTGTGTGTGTGTGTGTGTGTGTGTGTGTGTGAATCCAATTCCCTCCCCAACTCTGCCATCTGGGTTTTAAAGGGATTATTTTCAAGAGTTTTTCTCCCTTCCTCCAATCCTCAACTTACGACCGTAATTGACCCCGAAAGTTTTATGTTGCTAAGCGAGAAATTTGTTCAGTGAGATTTGCCCCCTTTTACGACTTCCCTTGCCGCATTTGTTAAGCGAATCACTGCAGATCTTAAATTAGTAACCCGGTTGACTTTGCTTGTCCAAAAGTTGCTAAAGGGGATCACTGCGACCGTCATAAATGTGAGTCGGTTGTCAAGCCTCCCAATGTGAATCGCGTGACCCTGCAGATGCTGCAACGGTCATTAAATGTGATAAATGCTCCTAAGTCCCTTTTTTTTCCAGTGCTGCTGTAACGTCAAACGGTGACTAAATGAATTGTTGTAAATGCAGGACGATCTGTACCCCTGCCCACACACATCCCCGTCTCAAAATATCAAAGATCCAATACGCTAGGGTGGACATGCCCTAACGCAAAGAAATATTGGTCTACGATTCATAGATGGCTGGAAAAGATGACGAAAAGATGTCTTCTCCTGCAAAAGTAATAATGTCTTCAGACTTTTTTTATTTTTTAATTCAGAGGGAGGCGGAGAATCCCGAGCCGAATTTCCCTGTCGTTTGTCCCAATCCTTAATTTATTTATCTGCCTTTGTTCCAAACGAGTTTTGCAGTTTGCCGCTCTCAAGATTTGGTGCATAGTAAACAGAGGAAGACGCACACACAACAGCAGCGTAACAAGTTGAGGTCAGCCAAAAAACACTTCCCTTTTTGAACAGTCTCCTTTTCCCACGTTCCAAACCCCGGTTTAAAATAACTGATGGAGAATAATAAGTCATATAATGTTCCTCTGCAGCCATGAATCATCCATGCCAGAAAGCAGGAATCGGGCTGAATTTCATCCATTTCGAGTTGCTGAGGTAAAGAAAAAAGAAAAAAAGAGCGCAAAATCTTGGCTTTGCACTTTGTGCTACAGCCAGGAAATCTTGGTTAAGAATGAAGTCATACCAGAATGAATACTAACTAGAATTAACCCCCAAGGATTTAGCATCTGGATAGGTTCCTGACTGTTAGCTGTTGCTGAACACGTCTGTGGGGATTCTCAGTCATCCATCTTAGACGTTTTAGCCATGCACTTTGGGGGTGAACCTCCTTCAAATGGTGCGGGAGCATAAAAGGATTTCTAGAAAACATGGCAGGCCACAGGAGCCATTTGTGCTTAAGTTTGAGATACAGACAACATAGATATATCCCCAAAATGAGTCAAGCTATTCTCCAAAGCGCCTGAAGGCAGGACAAGAAGCAACGAATGGAAACCAACCAAGGAGAGAAGCAACCTAGAACTAAGGAGAAACTTCCTGACAGTTGGAACAATTAACCAGTGGAACAACCTGCCTCCAGAAGCGGTGAATGCTCCAACACTGGAAGTTTTTAAGAAGAAACTGGACAGCCATTTGTCTGAAATGGTGTAGGGTTTCCTGCCTCAGCAGGGGGTTGGACTAGATGACCTCTGAGATCCCTTCTAACATTATATTATTATTATTATTATTATTGTTGTTGTTGTTGTTGTTGTTGTTGTTGTTGTTATAGAAAACATCCTGAAGCCAAGAAGGCTCCACACCCATTTGCACCACTCAGGTGATCTCGAAGACACAGATAATCCTCCAAGTGGCCTCAACGACTCTCTAAAAGGATGCAAATGACCAGCTGTCTGCAAGGAGTATAAATCCTTCCATTTCCCACCATCCAGTCAGAGCTGAAGAAGTTGGGCTCAATTACGGTCGTAAAACTGAGGACTTCCTGTGCTTCCATTTTATAAAACGAGATGCCATTTTTTGGGCATCTCTTGAAATGGAAGAAAGGACTTCCACTCAATGTTTGGGCTGATAATAATAATAATAATAGTAATAATAGTAATAATAATAATAATAATAATAATAATAATAGTAGTAGTAGTAGTAGTAGTAGTAGTAGTAATAGTAGTAGTAGTAATAATAATAATAATAATAATAAAGTTGGAAGGGACCTTGGAGGTCATCTAGTCCAACCCCCTGCTCAGGCAGGAAACCCTACACCATTTCAGACAAATGGCTGTCCAGTCTCTTCTTAAAAACTTCCAGTGTTGGAGCATCCACAACTTCTGGAGGCAGGTTGTTCCACTGGTTAATTGTTCTCACTGTCAGGAAGTTTCTCCTTAGTTCTAGGTTGCTTCTCTCCTTGGTTAGTTTCCATCCATTGCTTCTTGTCCTGCCTTCAGGTGCCTTGGAGAATAGCTTGACTCCCTCTTCTTTGGGGCAGCCCCTGAGATACTGGAACACTGCTATCATGTCCCCCCTCGTCCTTCTCTTCATTAAACTAGACAGACCCAATTCCAGCAACCGTTCCTTCTATGCTTTAGCCTCCAGTCCCCTAATTATCTTTGTTGGGCTGAGTGTTGGTTGAAATGGGTTCCCAGTGGCTTTGAACGGGTGTGTGTCTTGGTGTGTGTGTGTGTCTTGGTGTGTGTGTCTGTGTGTCTGCATTTGGGTGCCAAAGAATCACAGTCATTGCCTAATTGAAGACCTCTCTGCTCTTCACATGTGTGGGGGAAAAAAAGAGAAAAGTTTTCAGTTGAAACAGAAAACTTGTTTCGACTTCCAGCTGGGACTCTTGTTTGGCTTTGAGATGAAGTTAGGAAGATCGGTAAAAATCCAGTTTGTTTAGTGTGTCCAGGTTTGTAAACCTTGTAAGAGCGCTGTGTGTTAGTGCATTAAAACTTTATCCCTTTTTAAATAACATTTGTTCATCTGAAAAGGGGCTACTAGATTCCTTGGGTGGGTTTTTTTTTCTGTCCAACTTTCCAAGATAGAATTTCGATTTGCTGAAAAATGTAAGTTTGTTTGGTTTTTTTTAAAAAAAACAAACAAACAACCTGTTGTAACTTACCTGAACAAGGGCTTTCTGTAGTTTCCAGACTACTAATTCTTACGTGGTTTTTTTTTTAAAAAAATGCAAATCTCCTGATATCATTTTAATGCAAATTATCCCAAAGTCTTTCTTTATATACTTTGGCTTTATACATGAAAACCATTTCCTTGCAGAAATTTTAGCATGACATGTAAAGTATCCTTAATTTAGGCTGGAAAAAAGGAGAAAGGGAAGGGAAGGGAAGGAAGAGTGAAGGAAAGGAAAAGGAAAAGGAAAGGAAAGGAAGAGGGAAGGGAAAGGAAGAGAAGGAAAGGAAAGGAAAGGAAGGGAAGGGAAGGGAAGGAAAGGAAAGGAAAGGAAAGGAAAGGAAGGGAAGGGAAGGGAAGGAAAAGAAGGGAAAGGAAAAGAAGAAAGGAAGGGAAGGGAAGAGAACGAAA
>NW_015389876.1:80199-81327 GCF_001527695.2 Protobothrops mucrosquamatus
GGAAGGGAAGGGAAGGGAAAAGAAGAAAGGAAAGGAAGGGAAGGGAAGGGAAGGGAAGGGAAGGAAAGGAAGGAAAGGGAAGGGAAAAGAAGAAAGGAAAGGAAGGGAAGGGAAGGAAAGGAAAGGAAGGAAAGGAAGGAAAGGAAGGGAAGGGAAGGAAAGGAAAGGAAGGGAAGGGAAGGGAAAAGAAGAAAGGAAAGGAAAGGAAGGGAAGGGAAAAGAAGAAAGGAAAGGAAGGGAAGGGAAGGAAAGGAAAGGAAGGAAGGGAAGGGAAGGAAAGGAAGAGAAAGGAAAGGGAAAGGAAAGGGAAGGGAAAGGAAAGGAAGGGAAAGGAGGAAAGGGGAAAAAGGGGAAAGGAAAAGAAAAAGAGACATTTGCTCCCCTATGAATCTGTGGCCATTCTATTTTCTTTAATAACCGTTCCAGATACAAAAGGAGCAGTGGGGACCTGGTCTAAAATCAGTTGCTGAACAGGGAAGGAGCAAAGCAAGTGGTGAAGAGATACCAGGGCCTCCTCACACCGGGCGTGGAAAATAGGGGGCTTCTCACACAGGCCTCCTCCTGCATGTCTCTCCACGGGAAGGGAAGGGAAGGGAAGGGAAGGAATGGATACGTAGACTAAAAGCAAGGTAGAACTCCCCCAAAAAGATATTAGCTTTGTGAAATGTTACTTTTCTATTTCTGGAAACCCGCTGCATAAAAGATCGTGCTATGCTGTCGTCGTTCAGGGGGTCTCAGCTCCCAAATTGGACTTGGGACCCTTTGGCTGAAGCGCTTCAATAAAAGTTGTGCAAAAGTCCCATCTCTCGTGTCTGGCTCTGACTGGCTTCTGCGCCAGGCCGAACCAATTTTTGGACAACAGGTTGCGTACCAAATCTTAGGTCACTGCTGACCACCAGCAGCATACTTTCCCACCACTTCGAAACAGGACACACACACACACAAACACACCGAAAAAAGCTGTCGCTTAAGCCCTACAATGGGCTACATAGAATTTGTTTATTAAAAACCCACCCCCTCCCTCCAGGAATTCATGGGGGAAAAAAAACCCTGTTCGTTCTTTGTTACTCTTCCATCAAGAGTCTTCTCTCTGCCCCTTCGGACGATACGTGCACCCTGAAAAGCCAT
>NW_015389877.1:0-9900 GCF_001527695.2 Protobothrops mucrosquamatus
ATGGGGCTGTTTTAGCCCCCTTGCCCAAAGAGCACCAGAATTCTGGATTTGTCATAGCTTTCCTCCCCAGGAGCAAGCGTCTTTTAATTTCTTGGCTGCAATCCCCATCTGTGGTGATTTTAGAGCCCAGGAAGATAAAATCTGCCACTACCTCCATTTCTTCCCCATCTATTTGCCAGGAATTGAGACTACGACCTTACAAAACTATTGGTTCTATAGCACCATGGGTGTCAAAGTGCTGTCCCATGGGCCGGACGCGCCACGCGGAAACCGCGCCCACCCCATTGCCGGCAATGGCAAAACTCCCGATACGTTGCGCGACGTCACGTGATGTCACGAGTTTGACATGTCTGTGTAGCACTGATGGTGTTACCTAGTTTGGGTAATGAAACATCTGCAAGAAAACAAGCAAGCTCAGAGAGCACCAAGGACCCCTCATTTCACTCCTGAGCTACAGATATTCTCCTTTATTGGTATAAATCAAATTAAAATACAAGAAAACCAACGTTATTGATCAAGTGCAACAATACTACAAAGTCCATGTTGTTGTGGCTTTCAGTTCTCAGAGAAAAACATCCTTATTGAATGAAGGAATGAATGAATGAACCTTTATTATCAAAGTATAACATGTATACAGTGAAATTGGCTGAGCCTCCCTCCGTGCCCCTCACCACAACTCACAGTGAATACAAACCCCCAACTTATTACACCCTGTGAGCTAACTGCATATCACGCTGGCCTGAGTAAACAAATGGCCAATCAGGAAGCAAAGTTCAGTGTAATCAGTTCTTATGACTTTTTTTTATAAGAGCAAAGTCCTAGGGCAGCGCAGGGATCAAAGCCGATGTTCAGGAATTAAGGGGTGGAATTTGCACGTCAGGGCTGGAGGAAGAAAAGGGTTATCTTCCCAGTACAGTGCAGATTTAAATTGCACAGCTCTCAAATTCTCCCCTACTGTTGAGCCTTAAAGAACAAGTCACTGTAAAGAACTTGTTCTTGCAAATAAATGCATTTTCTTTGTTGGTATTGTGCTAGACTGGGCTTTTATTATCTCATTTTTCAAAATTTCCCAAGCTTCTTGAGTTGTTTTCCCCTTGAGGATTCTCATCTATGGAATCCTTCCCAAGCCCTCTCTAAGTTTATTGAAATTAGCTCTCTTGAAGTCCAAGACTCTAGTTTGACTGTGTTCTATTGCTTGTGCTTCCGTAATGTTGAATTCCAATATTGCATGATCACTACCTCCCAGGGTTCCTGTGGCTTCAACACCTTCTATCATTTCATCTCTGTTAGTGAGAATTAGATCCAAAATGGCTAATCCCCTAGTTCCCTTCTCTACTTTTTGGGAGACAAAGTTGTCTGCTAGGTTTGCAAGGAATCTGTTTGATCTTCCACTTGGTGCAGAGTTTATCTCCCATTTGATGTCAGGGTAGTTAAAGTCCCCCATTACTATTGTGATGTGCTTCCTACATACCTTAGTTAGCTGACTAGCAAAAAGTTCATCTATTTCCTGTGTTTGGTTGGGTGGCCTTTAGTATACACCTGTGGCAATGTCATTCCCCCCCTTTTTTTAATATTGACCCAAATGCATTCAAGACAATTTTCATCATTGTTGTGCTCTATTTCTGTAGAGATATAGTTATTTCTTATATAGAGAGCAACTCCATCTCCTCTTTTATTTGGTCTGTTTCTTTTAAATAATTTAAATCTCTCTAGCTGTGTGTTCCATGGGTGGGTTTCATCCCACCATGTTTCCGTAATGGCAACAATATCATATCTGCCCTCATTAACCTGAATTTCTAGTTCACCCTGTTTGCTGTTTATACTCTGTGCATTGGTATATAGACATTTGAGTCCTTTATGACTGACCCTGTGTTTACTTTCTACATAACCTGTGTGGTGCCTGAGTTCCCTATTGTCTTACCACCTATTTGGTTAGTGCACTTTGTGTGGCACTCGCTATTAGAGGCTTGATTTTGCTTGACAGCAAGGTTGGTATTCTTGTCCACACACACATCTATGTTACATGCACTGATAGCCCTATAATTTTTAAATTGCTGGGGACAGGGTGTTCTCTATCAATTAACTCACTGTCTCCGCTGTTTAGTTTAAATTTTCCTCCAGAAAATCTGTGAATTTATAGCCGAGTAACTCAGCCCCTTTCTTTGATGGATGCAAACCATCTCTTTTGTACATCTTTTCATTCTCTCTAGTCAGCATTAATCCTCATCTTCCTGTAGTCTAATATAAGGTAACCATTTACAGCAAGTTCCTCCAGGAGACAGGCATTTATAGACAGATAGGGAAGGCAGATGAAGGATTTTTTTCTTGCAGCATAAATATGGGAAGACCCTACAAGGGGAAGGTAGGCAGTTGGGAAAATTATAACAAATCATTCTCCCCTCTTAACTTTATTCCTCATACTGTCTCAATTACCCTTAGCCAGATCACACATTTCCTAAACCACCTTTGATCCATCAGCAATTTTCAAAAGAAAGGAAATGATTAAAGGCATCAGGGAAATGGAACCTCCTCAAAGATAAAATCACAATGTCAGACCCTCCCTCCCAATAAATGTACACTTAGAAAGGCATCTACACATCCGAGGGTGATCTTCCATCTCCCCCAAATTCACGCATCCTCGGGATAATATTGAGATATACACATCTAACATACACCTCATAAACAAAGCCCAGAGCAGAAATACCTCAGTCCTTATATCTAAACATCAAAGCTTCTTGTCATTTTAAATCCCTACTTGTACATCCTATGGGAAGTCAGCCCCGCAGAGAAGGAAATATTAAAAGAGCAGAAAAATATATTTCCTCAAAGGATCTTAAAGAGGCAGAAAAGCATGCCCAGTTTTCTTAATAGCCCTAAGTCTCCCTCCCCCAAGCAGAAATTAGCTCTATAGAAATGCAGATGTAAACCATTCAGGAAGGCTGAAGCTGGAAGATTAAGAAGACAAAGACACCTAAAATCTACATACCCCACCCAAACTCTAAGGCAGGACATAATAGAATTAACCCACAGATGCCAAAGGGCACACCCAGACTCAGGTCAGAATATATGACACAAGAAATACAAAACCTCAAACAGGAACAGGAAACAATCTCAAGAGCCCCAGAGGGTATAAAAACCCACTCCCTACATGTGCTCACTTTCTTTTCTTCCAAACCCATCTTCCTATCTGGCTCTCCTCTTCAATAAACTGCAACCTTTCTAAAGCAGCCACTATGTTGTTTATTCCCGGCTTGGACTGAACCACGATGAAGAATTTCATTCAACAATCCCTAATGTGTGGCTACCCCTAAAAGCAAACCTCTTTGTTTTGGAAATGAATAAGTCTCCTTTCCACACAGAGTGTCTGAATTTCATTCTGATTTGTGCAACCCTAGCTCAGATTGGGACCCCAAATTATTCAGACAATAGAAAGAAAGCATGTGGCATGATAACATGAAATGAATTAGCCAGGAGGCAGCTGTTGTCCTGGGGTGGGATGTTACATCTCATTAATGCAGCATCCCTGAATGGCTCTTCATGCAGAGAGCTTTGGGATCCCTTGGGATCAGAAGGAACTAGCTTGGCTAAGTGCTAGAGGAGGGTAGGATTTCAGTGGCTATGAACTGCCTTGGTCAGTGCCATTACTAACCATGGGGCATCTGTGTTCTACAGCACGGATTAGAGACTTTGCAAGTTTAGGAGAGAATGGGGGCAGAACCCTAGGAATGGAAGAAGGGGTGTGCATGTGGTGCGAGGGAAAAGGAGTGCTAATTTCCAAAAACGTTCATTTTGTGCTCGGTTTCTCTTTTCAGCTTCCCGGATTTCCATCATCATGAGCTCATGTTTGACTGCAGAAGGCTCTTCCGTGACTCTTCTTGAGCCATTTCCACCTCTCAGCCATGAAAGGAACACAAGCTGCCCAAGCCTAGCAGGATCCTCCCGGACAGGACCAATTTTGATCCTGATATTCCTGGCTCTCCTGATGGAGGACTGTTGGGGTGAGTATCCTGGAAGAGGGAGGGAAGGCAGGATTTGCTCCCATCTCAGGCCTGGTGATTCTCTGTGTGAAATGCAGCTGTTGGGGCCTATCAAAGGACGGAGAGAAAACTCAACAGAAGATCTGAAAATCTGCCTGGCTGCCTCAAGCAACAAGGAGACAAAGGGGATCCCTGTTTAAAGAAGAGGAACTAAGTGTAGTTCAGTGAAAAGAAGGACTAGGGGTGACATGATAGCAGCATTCCAATATTTGAAGGGCTATCACAAAGAAGAGGGGGTTAATAATAACAACAACAACAACAACAGCTACTATTGAGTTGGAAGGCACCTTGGAGGTCTTCTAGTCCAACCCCCTGCTCAGGCAGGAAACCCTATACCATTTCAGACAAAATGTTGTCCAGTCTCTTCTTAAAAACTTCCAGTATTGGAGCATTCACAACTTCTGGAGGCAAGTTGTTCCACTGGTTAATTATTTTAACAGGAAATTTCTCCTTAGTTCTAGGTTGCTTCTTTCTTTGGTTAGTTTCCATCCGTTGCTTCTTGTCCTGCCTTTAGGTGCTTTGGAGAATAGCTTGACTCCCTCGTCTTTGTGGGCAGCCCCTGAGATATTGGAGGACTGCTATCATGTCACCCCTAGTCCTTCTCTTCATTAAACTTGACATACTCAATTCCAGCAACTGTTCTTTATATGTTTTAGCCTCCAGTCCCCTAGCCATCTTTGTTGCTCTTCTCTGCACTCTTTTTAGAGTCTCAACATCTTTTTTACATTGTGGTGACCACAACTGGATGCACTATTCCAAGTGTGGCTTTACCAAGGCATTGTAAAGCGGTATTAATACACTTCACATGATCTTGATTCTATCCCTCTGTTAATGCGGCCTAGCACTGTGTTGGCTGTTTTGGCAGCTGCAGCCCAGTGCTGGTTCATATTTAAGTGATTGTCCACTAGGACTATTCTCCAAAGCACCTGAAGGCAGGACAAGAAGCAATGGATGGAAACTAATCAAGGAGAGAAGCAACCTAGAACTAAGGAGAAATTTCCTTAGTTAATTTAGAACAATTAACCAATGGAAAGGCTTGTCTCCAGAAGTCATGGGTGCTCCATCACTAGAGATTTTTAAGAAGAGATTGGGCAGCCATTTGTCCAGAATGGCATGGGACCTCCTGCTTCAGCAGGGGATTGGCCTGCAAGACCTCCAAGGTCCCTTCTGACTCTGTTATTCTGTTAAAAGCGTACAAGACCTCTTCCCAGCCAGTTGGACTCTGGCCTTCAATTCCTCCTCTGTCCCTCATAGGACCTTCTTCCTCCCTCCCTCCCTTGCCATTTGCTTCCAGAAACTGGAGGAAAAGGAAAGAGGCTCTCCGGTGCAGCCTCGTATGTCTCTCTCTCTCAGGCTTGTAATACTTTTACTTCCCTTCCTTCTGTTAGAGTGGCTGACCCACAATGCCATTCTTGGGATGTTGGGAGAATGGAGAGTTCACACATGACACTAAACCTGAAGAAACAACTGAGGTTTCAACAGTCAGCCACTCCAATGTGAGAAATGAAGAAGCTGGGCATTGCAGCATTTCTATCATACAACTATGCCCCCCCCCAAAAAAAAAGATCTACTCTTTCTTTGGGAGAATTAGCCAAATTTCAAGATCATCTTCTTCTCAGGAAAGCACCATAATTGGACCGTTTTATTTTTTTTATCTATCCAGGATCAGTTTTCCACCCACTAATGGATTTATCTTAACCACCATTTAAATCGCTGCTCCAACATTGAACTCAGAAAATAAATATGTCATAAGGTTTCGAAATGTATTTCACTGTTGGCACAGGATGATAATTGAGGTTATTACAACTTTGCAAAACTATTGGAAGAGCCCTGGTTAGAATGCAGTACTGCAGGCTCCTTCTGCTGACTGCCAGCTGCCGGCAGTTCGAGTCTCACCAGCTCAAGGTTGACTCAGCCTTCCATCCTTCCACGGTCGGTAAAATGAGGACCCAGATTGTTGGGGGCAATATGCTGACTCTGTAAACTGCTTAGAGAGGACTGTAAAGCACTGTGAAGCAGTATATAAGTCTAAGTGCTATTGCTATTACTATTGGTTCCTGTATAGTGTATACCCATCAAAATTAGTTTTTCAGTGTGCCAATCATGAGATGGAGAGCTCTCCCCTCTTCACCTCAGCCCAAATTCTGACATAAGAGAAGGGGCTCTTTGCACATTCACCTGGAGAGCAGTATGGGAGAGAGAGTCAGTCTGCAGATCCCCATAACTCGGTCCTCTTTCCTACCTACAGCCTCCTCCTCCTGGCACTCCCTCTACTATTCCTATACCTTCGTCTCAGAACCCAGCCAGGGGCTTCCCCAATTCAGCATCCTGGAGTCTATGAATGACCAGCCCATTGCTCACTATGACAGCAATACAAAGGAGTATCACTCTCTAGTGCCTTGGATGGAGAAGGTGAAAAAAGAGGAGCCCCTTTGGGAGGAATACACTGGAATAGCACAGAAGGCAGAGCAGGACTTTGGGAGAAACCTGGTAACCCTACAGAAGTACTACAACCACAGTGAGGGTGAGTAGTTGTGGGGGGAAGGGCAGGGGGTCTCCATCTCTGCAGCAGAAGGGGAGGGAGGGGAATTGCTGCTGCAGAAAGGAAAGTTAGAAAAGTCAGATATGCTTCTCCATTCAGACATTCAAATCCTGCTCCTCTTTGCTATAGGGAGAGTTGGAAGAGGGTCCGGAATATGGGGTTGGGTGGTTAAAGAAAAAAACCTCCTGAGAAAAAACCTTTCTGATATTTTCATAGGGGAGAACAGTTCACTCTATCAAATAAATCTATCAGGCTTGATTCGTAGTGACCATATTGACGTTCTTCAGAACGATTTATCCCCAACCTGGCCCTTCATGTCTTCCAACGTGTGTCCATCACCAAGGCAGTCAAATCCACTCTAATATCTCTGCTTCCTTGTGTGTCTCCTCAGGGTTTCACACCTTGCAGTGGAGGTATGGTTGTGAACTGAACAATGATTGGCTACGAGGAGGTTCTGACCAGGACAGTTATGATGGGAGGACTTTTATCAGCTTTGACAAGGAGACGCTCAGCTGGACAGCCTTTGATGTGGCAGCTCAGCTGTCCAAGAGAAAGTTGGAAGGGGAGCCATCAGTTGCCAAGCACATAAAATACTACCTGGAGGAAACTTGCATTGAGATGCTGAGGAGGCGCATCAACTATGGGAAGGAGGCTCTGCTGAGGAAAGGTTTGGATGAGATACTTTGGGGAGATGTCCAGAGAAAGTAACAGTTCTTTACACATTTCTTCTATAGTAGATGCACAGTGGTCCTTCTATGAGTGACCCATACAGGTAGTCCTTGACTTACTACAATTCAGTCCAAAATTTCTATTGCTAAGCAAGACAGATGTTAAGTGAGTTTTGCCCCATTTTATGGCCTTCCTTGCTGCAGTTCTTTAGTGAATCACTGCAGTTAAGTTAGTAACACAGTTGTAAAGTGAATCTGGCTTCCCCATTGACAACAAGAAGAAGAAGAAGAAGAAGAAGAAGAAGAAGAAGAAGAAGAAGAAGAAGAAGAAGAAGAAGAAGAAGAAGAAGAAGAAGAAGAAGAAGAAGAAGAAGAAGAAGAAGAAGAAGAAGAAGAAGAAGAAGAAGAAGAAGAACAACAACAACAACAACAACAACAACAACAACAACAATAATAATGTTGGAAGGGAGCTTGGAGGTCATCGAGTCGAACTCCCTGCTCAGGCAGGAAACCCTATACCATTTCAGACAAATGGCTGTCCAGTCTCTTCTTAAAAACTTCCAGTGTTGGAGCATTCATTGCTTCTGGAGGCAGATTGTTCCACTGGTTAATTGTTCTAACTGTCAGGAAGTTTCTCCTTAGTTCTAGGTTGCTTCTCTCCTTGATTAGTTCCCATCCGATGCTTCTTGTCCTGCCTGCAGGCGCTTTGGAGAATATCTTGACTCCCTCTTCTTTGTGGCAGCCCCTGAGATATTGGAAGACGGCTATCATGTCCCCCCTCGTCCTTCTCTTCATTAAACTAGACATACCCAATTCCAGCAGCCGTTCCTTATATGCTTTAGCCTCCAGTCCCCTAATCATCTTTGTTGCTCTTCTCTGTACTCTTTCTAGAGTCTCAACATCTTTTTTTGCTTATCAGAAGGTTACAAAAAGTAATCACATGACACTGGGACAATGTGACCATCATAAATACATACCAGTTGCGAAGTGTCCAAATTTTGATCACATGACTATGGGGATGCTTCAATGGTTGTGTGAAAAACAGTCAAAGGTCACTTCTTTCAGTGCCACTGTAATTTCATATGGTCACTAAATGAATTATTATCACTCCTTTACATCTTAGAAATGCAGGCAGGTGGGAATTCTACCTTTAGTTCTTCTATGCATTAAATAATGTCTTGAAGAAGAAAAATAATATGCCAGCAAAAAGACAGGAGCAGGCTGCATTTTTACATGAAAGGAAGTTACTTTGAGTTTGCGGGATGGCATTTAGGACAAAGCATTCCTCCGCCTTGAATCGTGAAATGCTCCTATCTTTCTATCCTCCCCATCCTTTGGGCCTTCATGGGTGGAAGAAGCAAAGGCAACAAAATTGGAAGAATCACCCATGAAGCTTTCTGGAAGGGGAAAGTGGAACATTTCACATTATTAAGGAAGGAGGGGAACATCGACAAATGCTTTGCTTATTCTTCTAAAGCTCCCTGACCCAATTTTGCAGGAAATGAGAGCTGACAGTCTCTGCAGCCTCAATCCCAATCCTTTACCTGGAGCTGACGGTATTTCCACTGAATATTGCATTGAATTTCAAAATCCCTTTGCTGATCCATCACTGTCAGGTTGGACAAGGCAGTTTGGATACTTTTTTGGTGTCAACATGAAAATTGTCTACCATTTGTATTCTCTTCTTCCTGTTCTTTGACTGTCTAAAGTCTACATTTCTGTGAATTAAGATCTTGTAAGGCAGCACTCTCCAACCTTTTCAGCTCCATGGACCAGCAGCGGTGGCTGCAGGTGGGGGGGAGGGGATGGTTTCACGTGCGTGCCCACCGCTTGCGCAAATGGAGCTTTGTGTGCTTGCCTCTTCCTCGCCGCAGACCCCTGTTGTAAAGAATGCTACCTTAGTCCACTCTGCCTTTTGCAAAGTATGAAGTGTCCTGTCGCAGGCCAAGCCCACATACAAATACATGACAGGGTAGTTTTGTTCTCTTTACTAAATGAGAGTTTCAGCACAGAGACAACTTTTTCCCCAAAGTTCAGCAAGTTTGGCTTAAAAATGTTCCAAATCAAAGTGGCATGCTGACGAATAGTTAGGTGGAATCTGAGATCAATCTTGTAAAAGATTTGTCAACTGGTCCAGGTTTAAAGTCAGGGTTGTGAAGTTCACAAGCCAAGGCACATGGCGTTGGAGTTAATAGGCAGTTTAGATTTTAGATTTTATTAGATTTATACCCCGCCCTTCTCCTGGCGGACCCAGGGCGGCTTACAGCAAGCTAAAAACAGATAAAGACCTTACAAACACCATTTTAAAATACAATTAAAAGAAATATTAATTTTGCCGTTTCATTTAAAATTTTGTGAACATCCAATATAAAATCAAATTAAAATCCAATCTAAAATACCCCTCAGGCCAGCCCCGCTAGCTGGAATAGCCATGTCTTGAGGGCGCGGCGGAAAGAGGGGAGATCCGGAATGACCCGGATCTCTGGGGGTAGTTCGTTCCATAGGGAGGGGGCTCCAACAGAGAAGGCCCTCCCCCTGGGGGTCGCCAGCCGGCACTGTCTGGCTGACGGCACCCTGAGGAGACCCTCTCTGTGGGAGCGTACCGGCCGATGAGAGGCAATCTGTGGCAGAAGGCGGTCTCGGAGATAACCAG
>NW_015389877.1:10298-17726 GCF_001527695.2 Protobothrops mucrosquamatus
AGTTGTCGTCAAGAGAGAGCTTGTGCTTGCTGCTCCATTTTAATAGAAGTAGCCTTAGTGTGGCTTATTTAGCAGGACTTCTTTGCTAAGGTGGAAGCTACGGTATGTCTGCTGTTTGATATTTTGCCTCTCTCTTTTGCCGCTCAAAGCAGCTGTCCTCTTTGGTGGTGCTGGAACTGACTTCTTGTCTCTGAGCACTTCTGAAGCTGTCTCTGTCACTGGCTGCTCATTGTTGGTTTTCTCAGATTCCAAATCTCAGCTCACCATGACAAAGCCCACCTGTGCGATGGTATGCACTAACTGTGCACCTAGGGCATTATATGATCTCTCTGCTCCATAATAAAGGGTACCCTAGCACTGGAAGAGGTGTGATAAAGGACACTCAGAAGGATCAAGAGACTGGAGGGTTTCCTCCTCAGGGCCTGAAGGGAGGGCAAAGTTGAAGTTATTTGAGAAGCCTTTTCCTGCTAGTGAAGTTCACATTCTACCCATGGAGATGCTCGGTATTTACTCTGATCCTGTCATTTCTGCAGAGCCCCCAACAGTGACGGTCATGAGTAAGGCAGAGGCCATCCAAACAGAAACTCACATCTGCCGAGTGGATGGTTTCTTCCCCAAGGATATCAAAGCAACGTGGAGGAAATATGGAGAAATCTGGCTGCAGGATACTTTGCATGGGTTGGTTGCCCCGAATTCAGATGGGACCTATCACTTCTGGCTCAGCATTAGGATCAGTCCCAGTGAACGGAATCAGTTCCAGTGCTGGGTCGAGCATGGCAGCCTGAAGAATCCCCTGAAGGTGGTTTTAATAGTGCCTGGTGAGTAGTTGGGAACAGTAGAAGGATGAAAAGGCAGAGGATTTCTCACCAAGGAGGAAGAAGAAACAGAAGGCCAGAGAACTTTAGCTGTGTTGCAGGCTTATTGGTAGCCCCAGAAAAAATCTAAGTCTCAGTGGATAGCTACTAAGTTTGACTTTATTTTGCTCAGCACTGTTTCCATCCTGGAATATCCCTCCTGCCATCTAGATCCCACACCTATTGTTGGAGTCAAAGACCTGAGCTGGAGGCTGTCTTCCCATCTATTACTCTCAGTGGTTGTAGCACAATAATTTTGCCCTTGAGAAAGATAGTATTACCTTGATAGGCAAGGTGTCTGTTCCTAGGTTATTCCAGGTTCATGAAAATGAACTTGTTTCTGCACTTTGGATTCTCCATAATAGAAAAACAAAAGTCTTTCCTATTTATCTTCAGATTTATCACATATATGTGCCACCCGTCTCACTGATAAGGCAAATTTTTCTTCTTCTTCTTCTTCTTCTTTAGTACCCCATCCATTGTCCATTATAATCATTGTTCTGGGAGCCATTCTCATGGTTGTACTTATTGGATGCGGTCTTTACTTATTTGGTAAGTAAATGGGGAATGCATGTTGTAGTTGGAGGGAATTCCTTACTGGGGAAGTCATAGAAGTCCACAACGCCTATTTTCCCTATGAGGGGTGTTCCACCATTTTTTTAGGTAGAAACAATTATATTCACCCCAAACATCCAATGCTTATGATGGGCACCTTAATTGTCTCACAGTGATTATTGGGGGAGGGTCAGAGAAGATGGGGGTTCCACTGAAGGAATGGGGCCTTTTCTTGATTTTTGGAAAGTCTTTCCCTTCCGCTATGAGGGTTGCCATATTGGCCAGTGACCCCTTCCCTTCCTGGGGCAGTGAGAAAATCCCTGAGAAACTTCTGTCCAGGACCTCTTCCTAGTCAGGCTGGATGACTCTTGCAATTGGGCATAATTTCAGTTCCATCTTTCTGATTTCTCCCTTTAGCTAAACGCATACTAGTGCAACATTCACAAGCATCTCCAGGTAGGTGGCCATGTATTTTATCTGGTTTTTACTCTGAAACACATGATTTGAATACGAAGGGTATTAACATCTGTCCTTTGCTATCTTCTGGTAAGGTTCAAATGATAGGCACTTAGGTTTTCTTGGGCAAGAACTCCATTCAAACTGTCTGTCCAGTGCAGGATGATTATTGAGCATTTCCAGAGGGCATTTGGGGATTTTTTCTCCAAAGTTGGCAAGCAGATTAGAGGTTAGGTAAGAACAGGGATTGATTCATGCACACAAAAAGCTGTGATATCAATTTTAATGTCATTTATTCATCCTTATACCAGACTACAATAAAGAAGCAATGTTTAGTCTATAACAAGCTCATCAACCACATTTTCTCTTTATTAAAACAACCCTACTTCAATAGTCAGAGTGGTCTACTCCCTGTTATTGGCTAGCTGATATCTTTCTTCCCGTTCTTCTTCAGCATTCCCAGAATCCTTCCTGATGATTTTTAAGAGTCTACAATCCCAGCTATTTCCTATGCAAAAGTAACCTATGCCATCCTCCTAATTTCTTTTCAACAAAAGTAACACAAAAGGGGATTTGGGGGAGGGTCTGCAGGAAAATGAGAACAAACAGAAAGCCACGACTAAAAGCAGGTTGCAACATGGCATCCTCTTGGACTGCCTGCAAAAGTTGGGGACTGGAGACATTGTTTTCATAGAATCGTAGGGATGGAAGGGACCTTAGAGGTCTCCTAATCTAACCCCCTGCTCAAGGCAGGAGCCTTATACTATCCCAGTTTTGCAGGGTTTGCACTCCAATCCAAGCAGACAGTCGAAAGATTTTCAAAGGGAAAAAACACAAGAAAGTCCAGTTGCCTTTTGAAAAGCACCTTTGGAAGATACTAAATATTGTTAAGAGACTAGATGGAGAGGAGCAAGGACAGATTAAACTTTTGTAAAATGAAGGTGCTAGTTATCAGTAAATATCTTGGCTATTTGGAAACTTCTATCTTGGTACTGACTATAGATAGGTCTGGCTTCATTTGAAGATACAAGCCTATGGCTTAGTCCTCCTGGAATCACAGCAGGAGATGGCTCTGCTCCACAGAAGGGAGCTTGGTCCACCTGCAGTTGGTGCACTAGTTATGGCCCTATCTGGACCAGGAAGCTCTGAGAGTAGTAGCTGATGCTATAGGTATCTGAAAATATGCCTGCCATTACTCAATGCAACTTCCAGGAGATCTCAACAACTCTGTCAGGACTTGTGAGAAAAAGCTGGAAAAGGATTTCCTTGTGGACATTACTTTCAATCTAATTCTCTGATTCTCTTCCTGCAGGTGTTAGAAGTTTCAGTACAGAATACTGTGAGTGAACTATTCCCCTTTGTGCATTTTTTCAATAAAATTAATGAGGCTAGAAGAAAACTATCTCTGTGGACACCGGCAAGCACTGAACTAAAATGGGGAGGATGGCATTTTTAGCTCCAGCCAGCAGACAAATCATAGCAATTTTGCCTGTGCTGGGCAAGCCAGAAAAGGGGAAATTGTGAAGTCAAATAGGGGAAAAGAGAGACATACGAATCCATTTCCAAGCCCAAAGGGGTGTTCAAAGAGGGGATAGAGGAAAGGGAAGCTGCTTCTGAGATGTTCCGCAAAATAGCAGAATTTTTTTGAATATTTTTCAAAAAAACATGAGATCTTAGATCTCCCCCCTCATAGGAAAAGCATATCTGGGTTTCCTTTTTGGTAATTTTCCTTTTTTCCTCATATGTACTTTATTACATAAAGGGATAGTCATCATTTGTGGATTTCTACTTCTGATACTTGTCCCCCTTACTGTTTTCCTGCATTACTTTGGTGAGTATGGCATCATTTCCTAGGAGGTGGGGAATTATTGATTGGAGCATAGTATTTCCATATGGCCTTTCCTTTTTTTTTTTTCCAGTCTCCCAGGGAAAATGTGAACAGCATGATCTGCTTTAAGAATAACCTCATCTAATATTCCTGCAATCTTTTGGATATTTTAGATTCTTCCCATTACCAGAAAGACAATGCTTGGTTTCAGAGACTTTCTCTTTTTCAAATTTAATTTTTAGGATCCATGCTGTTGCACTATATATTCTTGGGTGTATTTCTCAGCTGCTGTGTATTGGAGATTGTTGGACTTTCCATGTGGATCTGTGAGTAAATTGTGTATACAGTACATGTTCTGGAATGTGTGTGAGGGGGGGAGAAGAAGGGAGTCTGCATTTTTCTACAGTAATTAATTTCTTCCCAAGGGAGGGGGCTTACAGTATATAGTCTTTCACTTTGTGAATGTAGTCAGGCTTCTTTCCTTTATTATTATGTATTCTACTGTATACATATTTATCATTACTTCATTATTATCCCTGAAAGTCTGGCCTGAGATCCCAAAAGCTGGTGCAGATGTTCCTCTGCAGAAGTGCAACTACCAGGGGGTGAAAAGGAAACTCTTTGCTGGCATCTGGGCAGCCTGCCATAGCACATTTGGCTTGTCCAGCATAGCATTACCTGGACAGGGCAGGAGAGGGGAAAGCTTTAAAAAGACTGAGGACCTGTGAGTTGGGTAGGTGAAGTGGGAGCAAACCATCGGTGAGGGTTGGTAGACTGACGTGTTGTGTCTTAAGAGTTGGAGAGAAATTTGAAAGCTTCAAGTTTCAGAGAGGTCCAGGGCTTTTAGAAGAAAGATGAAGACCCTGAGATGATTGGGCTGGGTCACTTGGAATTGCAGGGCTTTGGCTACATAAAGTTTAATTAAAGATAAAATGTCCCCCCTCCCTAAAATGCTGCTTTCAATTAAAAAGAAGAAGAAAAGCAATTTTATTCTAACTTTTGGTTTTTTCTGCCTTCACTTTCACCACTTCCGCCCCACCCCTGGAAGAGGAAAAGGCTGTATCAATGTCTAGCAGTCAAGACTGAAAGAATATATATATAGTAAAAACAAATAAATACGAACACCAGGATAATATCAAACTAGGATTTGTTTTTAGGGACGCTGCTGTTCTTTCTATTGCTATCGCTTCTACACCAAACGCTGAGAACGTGGGAAAAACAACGCCAGGGTTCCCAACGAAAGCAATTCATCCACCCTTTACAGGACCAGAGGGGTATAGCGATAGAAAGAACAGGGGACCCCCGTTGGGAGTCTGTACACGAGCAAGAGGAACAAGAGAGCTAATTAAGGGTGGAGTAGAATCTAATACACATCTTGCAGAGTTTGGTGATGCAGGTGCAAGGATCACGAGCGATGGAAGATCGGAGTGAATGGCGGGAAGAAGGCTTTCAACATGCCTTGGGGCATCCCCTGAGAGGGGCAATGTCCTCCAACAGAAGAGTGGAGACAGGAACGGGCGTGCTAAAGCCGTCCTGGATAAACATTCAGATCCATTTGACTGACCATCTTGGAAACACTCACACACGCGCAGGAGCAATGGGGCGAAAAAGCAAGAGGGTTTTATTGGATACACATCCTGCTAACAGCCTGCCAGGGATGGAACGGTTATGCCTTGGGGTAGAGACGAAGAGAGGGAATGAGCGAAAGTGTGTAGCACAAAGGGGTGGTTGGACGGTTGGGGAAAAGGAGGAGGGGGGAATAGCATCCCTAAAAATCATTGAGACTACAGCACATCGCCATGAGCAGGTAAGGGAAACGATTCGAAAAAAGGGGGAGGGAACAACGAATCTGGGTAATTGGATACATACGAAGAAAGCGATGGGCAAAAAGGAGAAAGGGGAGCAGCAGCCCTAGAAGTTAGTGGTGCAATAACAGACAGCGGGGTGGACAAGAGAGGGGATTGGAGAAAAGAAAGTGGATAAGGGAACTGCGGCTTTAAAAACCATCAAGGGAACAGTGATTATGTGCCTTCCAAGAATGAAACAATCAGAGACATAAGATGGACCGATGACTAGGTCCAGGAGCCATGCGCAAAATCGGCCGGCGTTATAAAAAAGGGAACTCCCATTGACTTGTTTCTGTGCTCTGATGATGTCGGCAGTGCTGGCCGATGAAAGCTCAGCATTTTATTAAACAAATCCTAGTTTGATATTATCCTGGTGTTCGTATTTATTTGTTTTTACTACATGGCATCACCCAGGATTCGAATTTTTAACCACAAAACATATAGGCTTAGAAATGTTTAATCTCTTCTTCCAAAGAGAAAAAAAAATCACAATTTTACATATTTGCTTTTTGCACAACCACAAGCAGACTCAATTTCTTTTTATGGTTGCTGGTAGATTTTGACAATTATTGGGACAGATCTCCATAAGAGCTTGCCACATATATCTGAAAGTGTCATGTACCTTGGGCTAAAAGTCAGTGTACTCAGAAAAAGCTTTTCATGTAAATAACTTAATAAAGGGGTTTGTTTTTAAGTTGTTTCTGATAAGTTGTCCTTGAATTTTGAATAATTTGGCTGACTGGTTTGAATGTTTGTTTTTCTACTTTTTATCTTAATTCTAATTTCTTCAATGATTTAATTTGTTGTGAAATTTAGCAGATGGGCTTTATCTGCCTGTTTATTTGATTTATATGGCTATGCATCTCACATAAAGTAAAAATGACAGCTAACACAAAAGTATCAATCTGAAAAGAAAATAAAGTGAATAAAAGCACACACCAGAAAGGAAAACAAAAAAATGGTCCTCAAGAATAAACCAATTAACCAAAAATCATGCGACTCACAGACTTCATCCTCTTCCCACCACAGCAGGTCTAAAGAGTTTTGGAGGTCAGCAATTTGGTAGTCTTTTGAGACAAGAGACAAGTTTCCAAAGTACAGATATAGCAATGGAAAAAGGATGCTTCCTGGCCCCTAGATGGCACTCTAATCAAAAGGGACCAGGAACATGTCCCTTCTGCCAGATCTGATGGGACTGTAGAGACAGAGAGAGAGGCCTTTATGGCTTTAAATTTCCCTAAATCCCAGATATTTTCCACAATCATTGATGGTGTCCGTTTCTTTCCACGTTGATTACCTTTTAGTTCTTAATTCAAATTTATTTAAGGTTCAGAGGGTGAGATTGACACCTCCATTGTTAATATTGCTCTACTCACCTGAAAAGAGTCAAAGAGCCAACTGCAGCCCTTTCCTTGCATTCAGGATTTTAAAATATGATATTAGTTACTCCAAATGTCCTCCTTTGGCATTATGAGGGCAGCACTTCACTGAGGAAGATGGCGGGATAACCTTCCTTATTTTATGAGGCATGTGTAGCTATACTAATTGAAATACAGGTGGTCCTTGTTTAATAACCATTAATTTGGAGATAGTTCAATTTTGCAAAGATGCAAAACAAGTGATACTTATGACCAATCCTCAAAGTTCCAGTTGTTGCAGCACTCTGCAATCAGTTGATCATCATTTGCAACCTTTTTCAGCTTTCCACAAGTAAAATCGATGGAGGAGATTGCAAGTGGTGATATCCTCACTTTATAATGGTGTGGGATTTGGTTAATGATAGAAACTGAAAGTGTCAGAATAATAATAATAATAATAATAATAATAATAATAATAATAATAATAATAATAATAATAATAATAATAATAATAATAATAATAATAATAA
>NW_015389877.1:18324-32582 GCF_001527695.2 Protobothrops mucrosquamatus
AGTAGTAGGTTGTGATCTATCGAGTAGTAGGTTGCTGTTGCTAAGAGATTAGTCATGTGATGTCAAACTTTTATGATGTCACTTAGCAACAGCAATTCCGGTCCCAATTGCCATTGTTAACTAAGGACTAGCTATAATATCCTAAGTTATCTAAGCAAACTGTAAAATCCAGATATAAATCACTCACTGTAAACAATCTCGACAGGGTTGAAGAAAAGAAAAATACAGTCATTGTCATCAAGGCAGAATGCTAAAGCATCAGGTAAGTGATGCTTCCTCTCGACATGTTCTCTCTTACATGCCCCTCTTAATCAATGGGGTTCAGGAGACTCTATGAGGTAGTTTGTAGGTTTTTGTGTTATATCTGAATCTTCCCTCTCTTCAAGTGCTCTTCTTCCTGTGTCAAATTCTCTCAAGAGAGTCACAACCCTCATTAAACACTCTAAAGCAGCGGTCCTCAACATTTTGGGCACCAGGGACCAGTTTTGTGGAGAAAGGTTTTTCCGCAGACCGAAGGGGGCATGGTTTTGCATGCTGCCTGCATCCTGTGGATGGGGCTTCAATTGTTTGCACAGCCCAGTTGCTGGCATGCTGCGGCCTGGTGCAGGTCCACGGACGAGGGGTTGGGGACCACTACTCTAAAGTAATGGGTTACTGGTTAAAAAACAAAGCAAAAACTAGGAGTTTTGTCATTCTTAAAGATATAGTCCACATTAGGAAGTTAAAGAAACATCTTGGAATCTCTTCCATACCATCAACAAGAAAACTAGTTGTAATAAGGAAAAGTACCCCCACTCTGTCCCAAAGGTTCTTGGATGAGAAAATGTTTTCAAGGGGAAAAAAACAAAAAAGTTCAGCTGCTTTTTGGAAAGGCACCTTTGGGACAACCATGACCTGGATGATTGAGAATCTCCATACAAGATATGAGATATTTTGGTTTTGAGGTAACTGTGCTTGGGGTGAACAGCAAGTGGAAAATTAAGTCTCTTTGCTGCTGCTGTTGCCTCCCCCCACCACAATACCCCCATTAAAGAGGAAATCCTCACTCCTCCCTGGGTCTGGCAAAATACAGAAAGGACACCAAAACAAAAACTTTGGGAGTCCATAATTCAGTCAAGCAGAGGCCAGTGCTAGAAAGGCATCAATCAACTCCAGAACTGAAAGAAAAATCAACTTCTTTACCAAAAGATAAAGTTTCACAGACAAAGGACACACTTTAAGAGATGAAATTAAAAAATCCTCTAACAAAATTCTAACTATAGTTACATACAGTTTAAACCTTGCCTGAGGTAACTGTCATCTCCACAACTCAAAAAAACTCTCTCACAAAAGCCGTCTAAAGTTACAGTGTTTCTCAACCTTGACAATTTTAAGGCATGTGGACTTCAACTCCCAGAATTCCACAGCCAGCAATGCTCTGGGGCCTCTCTCTTGTTATACATATTGCTCAGGATGTGCTTTGTATGGTCCCAGCATGAAGATAATTTCAATTCGGCTTTGAGCTTCCTTGAAGGGACTACAGGTAGTGGGAAAGGAGCCCTTGGGCATGTGTTTATGTGGCCAATGTAGTAAAGTTTTGCCCAGTTTTCTCAAACTTGACAACTTTAAGATGGGTGGATTTCATCTCCCAGAATTCCCCACACTTCTTATAGTCGCCAAGGTTGATTATCTGGCTTAGTAAGGGTGTGATTTGGCATCTCAGAGCAAATGTCACATCACTTCATCATTACTGACCACCTATCTTTTCTCTCTATCAGAGAATCACCAACTGTCCAGCACTTCAGGTGGAAGTAACCCCGAGGAAATCCCACTGCAACAAAATACTGCTGGTGAAGAAAACCAGAGGGAAAACCTCCGAAGTTAGTTGACCTCCAGAACTCCTCCTATTACATCAGCATTTTTCTAATTTTTTTTTTTAACAAGTTGGATTATTTGTTTCAAAGCTGTATGCTCTGAATTTATCACTCATAGCAACTCACATTGTATAGCCCCTCCTGTGACTCCCTTGCTGTATAACACCCCCTATGCTGTCCTACTCTCATACACACAATAATAATAATAATAAAGTTGGAAGGGACCTTGGAGGTCATCAAGTCCAACCCCCTGCTCAGGCAGGTAACCCTATACCATTTTGGACAAATGGCTGTCCAATTTCTTCTTAAAAACTTCCAGTGTTGGAGCATTCACCGCTTCTGGAGGCAGGTTGTTCCACTGGTTAATTCTTCTGTCAGGAAGTTTCTCCTTAGTTCTAGGTTGCTTCTCTCCTTGCTTAGTTTCCACCCGTTGCTTCTTGTCCTGCCTTCAGGCGTCTTGGAAAATAGCTTGACACCCTCTTCTTTGTGGCAGCCCCCGAGATATTGGAACACTGCTATCATGTCCCCTCTCGTCCTTCTCTTCATTAAACTAGACATACCCAATTCCAGCAGCCGTTCCTTATGTTTTAGCCTCCAGTCCCCTAATCATCTTTGTTGCTCTTCTCTGTACTCTTTCTAGAGTCTCAACATCTTTTTTACATCATGGTGACCAAAACTGGATGCACTATTCCAAGTGTGGCCTTACCAAGGCATTGTAAAGTGGTATTAATACTTCATGTGATCTTGATTCTATCCCTCTGTTAATGCAACCCAGCACTGTGTTGGCCTTTTTGGCAGCTGCAGCACACTGCTTGCTCATATTTAAATGATTGTCCACTAGGACTCCGAGATCCCTCTCAGTTACTACTATTGAGCAAGGTACCCCTATACTATACCTGTACATTTGGTTTTTCTTGCCTAAATGTAGAACCTTATTTTTTTCACCATTGAATTTCATTTTGTTAGCGCCCAGTGTTCAAGTCTGTCCAGATCTTCCTGTATCCCAAGCCTGTCTTCTGGAGTGTTGGGTATTCCTGCCAGCTTGGTGTCGTCTGCAAATTTGATGAGTTCCCCATCTATCCCCTCGTCCAAATCGTTGATGAAGATGTTGAAGAGCACTGGGCCGAGAACAGAACCCTGGGGCACCCCCACTACACACTTCCCTCCATGTAGATGTGGTTCCATTGAGGACCACACGCTGAGTATGGCCGGTCAGCCAGCTACTGATCCATCTGGTAGTGATGCTGTCTAATCCGCATTTTTCTATCTTATCAAGTAGTAGGTTGTGATCTACTTTGTCAAATGCCTTACTGAAATCCCAGTAAACTATATCCACAGCATTCCTCTGGTCCACTAATTTTGTCGCTTGGTCAAAGAATGCAATAAGATTTGTCTGGCATGATCTGTTTTTGACAAACCCGTGTTGGCTTTTAGTAATGACTTTGTTTGCCTGTAGGTGTTTGCTGATTCGTTGTTTGATTATCTTTTCCAGAATCTTCCCAGGTATTGAGGTCAGGCTGATAGGTCTGTAATTTCCTGGATCCATTTTTTTTCCTTTTTTGAAGATGGGAAATACATCGGCTCTTTTCCAGTCCTCTGGTAGTTCCCCAATGCTTCAGGATCTTTGAAAAATATAGTTCAGTGGTTCTGAAATCACATCTGCCAGTTCCTTGAGAACGTTGGGATGTAATCCATGTGGTCCTGGTGATTTGAACTCGTCTAGGCTGGAGAGGTGCTCACTTACCATTTTCTTGCCTATCTTAACTTGTATTTCTATTCTTTTTTTTATGGCACTATTTTTGATAGGTTGGTCTGTTTTTTCCCTTTGTGTAAAGACCGATGCGAAAAATGAGTTAAATAGTTCTGCTTTCTCCCTGTTGCTTGTCACCTTCTTGCCTCTTTCACCCACTAATGGACAATCCTTTCCTTCACTTTTTTCTTGTTTCTTACATGTTGAAAGAAGCTTTTTTTTGTTATTTTTGACTTTGGTCGCAAGCCTTAGTTCATTTTGAGCCTTAGCTTTCCTCACTTCATCTTTGCAGGCTCGGGCTATTTGCTGATATTCTGACTTAGTTGTGTGTTCCTCTTTCCACTTTCTATACTTGTCCTTTTTATCTTTCAATTGATCAGAGAGTTCTTTATGCAGCCATGCTGGTTTCTTTTGAGAGCTGTTATTTTTCCTCTTTGTTGGTATTGTGCTAGACTGGGCTTTTATTATCTCATTTTTCAAAATTTCCCAAGCTTCTTGAGTTGTTTTCCCCTGGAGGATTCTCATCCATGGAATCCTTCCCAAACCCTCTCTGAGTTTATTGAAATTAGCTCTCTTGAAGTCCAAGACTCTAGTTTGACTGTATTCTATTGCTTGTGCTTCCATAATGTTGAATTCCAATATTGCATGATCACTTCCTCCCAAAGTTCCTATGGCTTCTATCATTTCATCTCTATTAGTGAGAATTAGATCCAAAATGGCTAATCCCCTAGTTCCCTTCTCTACTTTTTGGGAGACAAAGTTGTCTGCTAGGTTTGCCAGGAATCTGTTTGATCTTCCACTTGGTGCAGAATTTGTCTCCCAGTTGATGTCAGGGTAGTTAAAGTCCCACATTACTATTGTGATGTGCTTCCTACATACCTTAGTTAATTGACTAGCAAAATGTTCATCTATTTCCTGTTTGGTTGGGTGGCCTATAGTATACACCTATGGCAATGTCATTTCCCCCCCTTTCTTTTTTATATTGACCCAAATGCATTCAAGACAGTTTTCATCATTGTTGTGCTCTATTTCTGTAGAGATGTAGTTATTTCTTATATAGAAAGCAACTCTACCTCCTCTTTTGTTTGCTCTGTTTCTTTTAAATAATTTAAATCCCTCTAGCTGTGTGTTCCATTTGTGGGTTTCATCCCACCATGTTTCCGTAATGGCAACAATATCATATCTGCCCTCATTAACCCGAATTTCTAGTTCACCCTGTTTGCTGTTCATACTCTGTGCATTGGTGTATAGACATTTGAGTCCTTTGTGACCGACCCTGTGCTTACTTTCTACATAACCTGTGTAGTGCCTGAGTTCCCCTATTGTCTTACCACCTATTTGGTTAGTGTACTTTGTGTGGCACTCGCTATTAAGAGCTTGATTTTGCTTGACAACAAGGTTGATGTTCTTGTCCACACACACATCTAAGTTACATAACTATGGTTTAGTGGATTTATTGATATTTCCCCGTAACTCCCTTCACCAAAACCCCAGAACTGTCCCAATTAAGTCCACCCACAAGCAGACAAATGCTAGTCCACAGAGCAATGGCCAATGAGCCCACAAGGTACTTATAAGTTTCCCAATCAAAATAAATCCACCAGACAAAATTAAATCCACAATACAAGAGGGTTCATGAGGCAAGATTAATATATGCAGATAATGGGTAAAAATATAAATCTATCAAAGGTCTTCCTTCAAGCTCCAGGTACAAATTATTTTCCAAAGCTCTCCAAATAGGAAACTCAATTACTCAATATTGAGGAGAGAGGTTCATATAAGAATACCCTTGTTGCATAGATCTACCCACGTTTTGTGATCATCAGTTGTCTTTGGATGCAGGAATCGGTTTGAGCCCTCCCAAAGAAACTTAAGTTTGGAGATTCTTTTGGAAAACTTATCTGTTTACTTCAAAGTCTTTTAGATGTTGCTGCAATATGACTTCTCTTCTGACAGCTTCCTGAAATTTATTATTGTTCCTTCCAAAGAGATTTTGTATATGATGGACACTGGTGTCCAAATTCTTTGGAAATAGCTTTGTAAACTTTTTCATCCTGGTGAGCATTAGTAACTATTTTTGGAACTCCGCTGAAATCTCCTTTGTTTGAGTCTTAACACACTTCCACATACCTGTATTGCAAAGCTCAGACTTCAACAGTGAATGCACAGAATTCTGTCCTTTAAATATGGCAGGACTTTCCATACTCACACTTGATTATCATCCCATCGATTGCAGCACCTCACTCTAATTTTCCCTTCAAATGAAGCAATAATCCTAGAGTTTCTGTATCAATAAAATTCAGGACTTCAAAGTGATTCATATGTTCTCCTTGAAAATGGGGGATATATGTTCAAGATCTTATTCTGGAAATTGACCGGCTTTCTTCTTCTTTAGCTTAAGCGGGATCTTCCACATGAGAAGTTCATGATCTATTCCAGAGTCAGCATCTGGCCATGTCTTAGATGCTATAATTGAGCTCTCACACTAATTTGCATTTGACTTTTTAAAACTTAACTTTTTTTTCTAAAATATTAACTGTGAGGGGTCAGAAAATGTTGATAAGCTTGACAGTTACTTCCAAAATGATCTTCTGGCAAAAGGTGGCTAAATTTCTCAAAAAAGAGAAACATCTTACCTCTTAATCTCAATAGCTCCTCTTGTAAAAAAAAAATAGGCCAAGCATTGAACCCCATAACCCACAAGAACACATGCCCCCTCCCAAAATAATCCCCTTTTTGAAACGCCTCCTACCTGAGACTGAGGCTTCTACCTCAGAGTGAAGCTCCCTCCTTCCTTTTCTTTAATTTCATCTGTTTGGAATGAGATTTGGACAGAACTGTTCCTAGCTGTGCCTAAAAGCCAAGGCTCCTTAATTCTGCCCCCTTCAGAGAATAATGTAGCTCCTTTCCTTTTCTTGTCATAGCAGTGCCTTAAACATGCAACTTATACTTGTTCCTTCAGAGACAAATTGTTGGAATATTCATGAGCAGGAAGAGTCATGTGGTAACTCAGTCAGCCAATGTGAAGAAAGTGTCTCTGTATCTCTCTGTAAGAAGTCTTCATTGTGCTATGTTGCTGTAAAGAAGAATGTATGGTATTGTATATATTTTGATATAAATATAAAGAAGTTATTTGAATCAGCTAAATGCAGTCAACTGTGAGAGCTTCTGATTTATTTTTCACCAACAGAGAAATTAAAATTCTCTAACACATATAGTGTAACCTTTTTTTTAACCTTGAGGTTCCAGCTCAGATTCCCTCAGACCTTCACCTTCCCATCCCCATCTTGCTCTCCAACACTGTCAGTTTAACTATTTTCCCCCCAAAATTCCACAAGGGCTTTCCTTTGCTCCTTCCCATTCCAGCACCCGCAATATCATACCCTCCCATTCCTCTGAATTATATTTGATTCATAGAAAAATCTACCTCAGCATTATAGAATAGAATAACAGAGTTGGAAGGGACCTTGGAGATCTTCTAGTTCAGTGGTTCTCAACCTTTTTAATGCCGCAACCCCCAACCGGTCGTAAGTCAAGGACTAAACCGGTCATAAGTCGAGGACTAAACCGGACGTAAGTCGAGGACTAAACCGGTCGTAAGTCGAGGACTACCCAACCGGTCGTAAGTCAAGGACTTTCCCTGCCCGGGAGCGCCGCGCATGCGTGGTTCCGCCCCCTGCACCGGCTGAGGCGTAGCTGGCAAGCGGCAGAGACGGAGCAGGCCGACCACCAGCTGGCCCAGCCCAAGGGAGGTAAGGCACCCGCCGGAAAAGGGGAAAAAAATGGCGGACAGCCTTTCTTGGCGACCCCCGTGAAATGGTCGATCGACCCCAAATGGGGTCGCGACCCATAGGTTGAGAACCGCTGTTCTAGTTCAACCTCTGCAAAGACAGGAAACCCTATACCATTTCAGACAAATGATTGTCTAATCCAGACATGTCAAACATAAGGCCCGGGGGCCGGATGCGGCCCGCGAAGTGGTTTCATGTGGCCCACAAAGCCATCCTGGAAACAGTGAGGGAATGGCCCCCGCTGCTTTGGCCCTGGCCCAGGCCGGCCAGGAGCCAATGTACAATTTTGTGGTGGCCATCTATGCTGAAATGCATTCAGTCTTAGCTCCACAAGGCCGTCTGGAAACAGCGAGGAACCAGCCCCTACTGCATTGGCCCCACCCCCTGGTTGCATGCTGGGGAAGTGTCACCTTTTGTGAGGAATGAAGAAATGCACCATTACCTGGAAGTGGCCAGCAAATGGCCCTCGCCTACTTCACATATCCAGCTTGATGGGCTTTGTCCTGGTCCCACCCCTTTTTGCCAGAGACCCTCAGATCTGTCCGACTCCTGCCCAGGCACCCACAGGCACCCTTGACACGAATGATGTAGAGCTGGCCATGCCCACCCAGTAGGCCACACCCACTCCATCCATACCCACCCAGTAGGCCGCACCCACCCTGACCACACACACACACACACACACACACACCCCAAGGGCAACCGCAATACTGATGATGCGGCCCTCAATGAAATTGAGTTTGACACCCCTGGTCTAATCTCTTCTTAATAACTTCCAGTATTGGAGCATTCACAACTTCTGGAGGCAAGTTGTTCCACTGATTAATTGTTCTGTCAGGAAATTTCTCCCTAGTTCCAGGTTGCTTCTCACCTTTATTAGTTTCCATCTGTTGCTTCTTGTCCTGCCCTCAGGTGTTTGGAGAATAGCTTGATTCCCTCTTCTTTGTGGCATCACCTGAGATATTGGAAGACTGCTATCATGTCCCCCCTCGTCCTTCTCTTCATTAAACTAGACATATCCAATTCCAGCAACCATTCTTTATGTTTTTACCTCCAGTCCCTTACTCATTTTTGTTGCTCTTTTCTGCACTCTTTCTAGGGCCTATACTGTACAACTATATCACAGTTCAGAGTAAAGCCTCTAGTTTAGATGTAGCAGTTCACAACTGCGCCTAAAAATGAAGCCTCTTTAACGTTGTCCCCTTTATAAGATAATGGAGCCCTTTTGTCACTTCACAGCAGCGCCTTAAACAGGTCCTTTCCCTCAGCCCCTTTTATATCTCCTGAATCTTTCCTTCCCTCTGTGGTTCTCTCCCCGACCGTTAACGGCTTTCCCGCCAAAATTCCACGCGGGGTTTCCTTCCCCTCCCCTCTATTCCAGCAGGGGCAGTGACGTCATGTCCCCCCCCCCCCGAGTTCCCTTTCAGAGTTAGGCAAAGCGATTTATTCCAGTCGGAAAGATGTGAAGCCAAACTAAAGGTTTTGATCCCGCAGCTCTGATTTGATACGTTACTATGTTGATTCCACCGCCCTGAATCACTACATGAAATACACGAATGAAAAGTCCGACTCTTTGAAATAAGCGCCAAGCCAGACCTCCCAAACTTCTGAGGGCTGAGGGGCGAATCTGGATTCCCAAGTAGCGCTTTCTCCAAAATGGCTGCCCCTCCTCAGCCCTTCGCTCTCCATTTCAGGGGGTTTCCTCTCCCGGTGAGCCTCCCTCCCTCGTTTTCCAAACGGGAGGCGTAAATCCTTCCCTCAGCCAGGCAAAAACGGCATCACCGCAGCGTAAAAAGCTCGGCCAGGGAGCTCCGGGGCTGCAATTTCAAATCGCCCTCTACGGCAAAGCCCACTTCTCCAACCCTCCCACGCAGGGTTGGTGTTAAGATGAAGTGGAGGCAGTTTCCCCATCCGCAAAAAAAATAAAATAATAAAATAACCGGAGCGGCACCTTGTACCCAGCAACCGATGACGACACAGATGCGCCTTTTCGCCATTGGCCAAATCTTTGTTCTCCCGGCCACTCAAGACCGTCCCTGCGAATGTCAATGGAGATTCTGTCATCCAGGTCATGGTTATCCCAAAAGTGCTCTTTTCACGAGGCAACTAGACTTTGTTTTTCCTTTGAAGACGTTTCACTTCTCTTCCAAGAAGCTTCTTCAGCTCTGACTGGATGGTGGGGAATGGAAGGATTTATATTCCTTAGACCAGGGGTAAGCAACCTTGGACTTCAACTCCCAGAATTCCTGAGCCAGCCATGCTGAGGGGAAAGGGAGAGGTTTCCAAGCTGAGCCATGCAGGCTCAGGAATTCTGGGAGTTGAAGTCCACGAGTCATAAAAGAGCCAAGGTTGCCTCCCCCTGCATTAGACCATCCTTATGCCAATCTAATTTACAAGGGGAAAAACCACTCCCATCCTTCATATGTTTATTGTTTATTCTTTTTAAAATCCTCAGCCTGCGCCTGTCTTCAACAGTGAAGAGACACAGGGCAGAAAAACATCCTGGAGCCAAGAAGGTGCCACACACATTTACACTACTTAAGTGACCCTGAGGACACAAGTGGCCTCAATGACTCTCTAAAAGAAGGCAAATGACCAGCTGTCTGCAAGGAATATAAATCTTTCTATTCCCCACTTTCCAGTCAGAGCTGAAGAAGTTTCTTGGATGAGAAGCAAAACGTCTTCAAAGAAAAAACAAGGAAGTCCAGTTGCCTCTTGAAAAAGCACCCTTAGGACATCCAAATGCTGCCTCAGCATCAATCCATAGCGGGCTGTCAATCACATTCTTGCTTGATATTATGACTTACTTCTAATAAATGCTGTTAATTTGTGGGATCCAATAATTATTCTTGAGATGGATTGCTTCCAGCATGGCAAGAGTTCCAGTACTTTCTTCTGGTCAGAGAACCACTATACAATTAATACAGTACTGAGTTTTGTGTCAACTGCAGAACAGTACAGGTAGTCCTTGACTTACAAGAGTTCATTTAGTGACCATTTGAAGTTACAATGGCACTGAAAAAAGTGACTTATGATCATTTTTCACACTTATGACTGTTGTAGCATCCCCATGGTGACTTGAATAAAATTTGGATGCATGGCAACTGATTCATATTTATGACAGTTGCAGTGTCCCTGTCATGTGATCCCATTTTGCAACCTTCCAACAAGCAAAGCCAATGGGAAAACCAGATTCACTTAACAACCTTATTACTAATTTAACACATGGGCCAGAAAATGTGTAAAATGGGGCAAAATTCACTTAATAAATTTCACTTAACATAAATTTTGGGCTCACTTGTGGTCATAGGTTGAGGACTACCTCTATTCCCTCCACCATTTTATCCAAGTAATTTACCAAAATATTAAGATAACCATGCCCAGGACAAATTCTGTGGCAACTCACTTGATAGGTCATTCATTTGATGAGGAACCATTAATGAACATACTGTACCTTGAATACGTGAATTCACCTGCTATCCAAGCCATTAACAATTAGCTTGCTAAACAGAATAGTTTAAGCAACTTTGTCAAATCCTATTCTGAAATTAAGATAATTATGTTGAAATCTATTTCCATAATCCACAAAATTCCCAATAAAAACTACAAAACAGTTTGATAGAAGCATTACTATTTTCAAGATAATTACTGATTGCTTCATGATTTGTATTAGGATCTTTTCAAGTACTGATCTGTGATTGTCAAGAGAAAAATATTGTTTTATCCCAAAGCTTTTGAAGTTTCCATACATTTGTGCAGGGGTCTCTTGAATCGATGTCTTGTTTATTTCTTGTCATAGACAAAAGTTGTATACAGTGCACAGTGCAGCAAGACATAGGAATAACAATGTTATAATTTTAAAATAAATAGCTAACAGGCTTCTAATTTGAAAATGACCTGCCAAAATGACCTAATTTGAAAATGACCTGTTGAAAACTCTTATTTTTCTTATAGTTATCAGGACTAAATCAAATGTTTAAATTTTTTTAGGGATTTCTGAGCAATTATGTACTAAGAGAAATAGTGCATTATCTTTTATAATTAACCAGGATGATTGAATTAACTCCAAATTTTAGAAGCATAGATCTGTGCACAACCTTGAAAAGCTCTCCTTGAATAGTACATTTTAATGTGACAGAAGTGGAAGTGCATGATTGGGAAGAATTCATAGCGCCTCGGTTTAATTAATCTAACTCAACTATGATTGTTAATTTTGGCAACTGAATGAAATCAAATTGACATTTAGCTTTTGCTTCACTGCCTCAGTTCAAAGAAAACTATTCTACTTTGATTGAATTTCCTCCATGTAAGTCTCATGAAGTGGAAAAATAAGGTGCCCATTGATACTGAAGCTTTTTCCTGTTGTCCAGATTCTTATCTGCCTCTCAAGATGGAGCATTTTCAGACCCTGTGCAATTATATGGTTATTCCCATGTGAATCCTTTTATGGGTTGTAAGGTGCCTGTTTTGACTAAAGCTCTTTCCACACTCTATACATCTATATGGTTTCTCTCCTGTATGTATTCTTTTATGTTTCATAAGGCTGGTGCTCTCGCGGAACGTCTTTCCACAAATCACACACATATATGGTTTTTCCCCAGTGTGGATCCTTAGATGAGAAGTAAGAGTACTGTTCATACTAAAGCTCTTTTCACAAACAGGACATTTATATGGTTTCTCCCCTGTATGGACCCTTTGATGGGAAGTAAGAGTACTGTTTGTGCTAAAACTCTTTCCACACACTAAGCATTTAAATGGTTTCTCTCCTGTGTGTGTTCTTTGATGGGAAGTAAGAGTGCTGTTCATACTGAAACTCTTTCCACACACTGGACATTTGTACGGTTTCTCCCCAGTGTGCATTCTCTGATGGGAAGAAAGATCTCTGCTCTGAATGAAGCTCTTTCCACACTCTCCACATTTATATGGCTTCTCCCCTGTGTGGATCCTTTGATGGCAAGTAAGATTGCTGCTCCTACTGAAACTCTTTCCACACTGTGTGCATTCATATGGTCTCTCTCCTGTATGAATCCTTCGATGTGAAGTTAGTTCTCCTTTCTGAATAAAGCTTTTTCCACACTCCACGCACTGGTATGGTTTATCCCCGGTGTGAATTCTTTTATGTTGTATAAAATTACTGTTTCGACTAAAGCTCTTTCCGCAGTCCATACAGTTGTAAGGCTTCTCCCCTGTGTGTATTCTTTTATGTTGTATAAAGCTACTGTTCTGACTAAAGCTCTTTCCACACTCCGTGCATTGATACGGTTTCTCCCCAGTATGGATCCTTCGATGGGAAGTAAGTTCTCCTTTCTGAATAAAGCTCTTTCCACACTCTGTGCACTGGTATGGTTTTTCCCCCGTGTGGATTCTTTTATGTTTCATAAAGCTACTTCTCTCGCGAAACCTTTTCCCACATACCACACATATGTATGGTTTCTCCCCTGTGTGGATCCTTTGATGGGATGTAAGAGTACTTTTTAGTCTAAAGCTCTTTCCACATTCCATGCACCGATACGGTTTCTCCCCCGTGTGGATCCTTTTGTGGTGAGTAAGTAGACTCTTTCTGCTGAAACTCTTTTCACATTCCGCACACTTATACGGTTTCTCTCCTGTGTGAATTCTTCGGTGCTGTATAAAACTACTGTTCTGACTAAAACTCTTTCCGCACTCGGTGCATTCGTATGGTTTCTCTCCAGTGTGGATCCTTTTATGAGAAATTAGGTAGCTGCTGCTGCTAAGCCTCTTTCCACACTCAAAACATTGATACAGTTTCTCTCCAGTGTGGATCCTCTTATGAGAAATGAGATAACTACTGCTGCTGAAGCACTTTCCACATTCAAAGCATTTGTAAGGTTTCTCTCCTGTGTGGATCCTTTTATGGCAAACAAGATTACTGCTGCTGCTGAACCTCTTCCCACACTTCAAACATTTATATGGTTTCTCTCCCACCTGGCTTCTGTCACGGGAAGTAGGATGCCTGCTCAAACTGAAATTCTTTCCACATTTTAAAAATGTACACGGTTTCTGTTTTGCGTATAGCTTTTGATGTAAAATTACAGGAAAGAAATTTTTCACACTTTTCACACGCACTCTATGGTCGTATTGGTTCTCTTTAGTCTGAGTTCTAAAACGTTTGTTTAAATCAAATTTAGATTTGTCTCTCTTGCCACATCCTGAATATTTTCCCTCTCTGATTTCTTTCTGATCTTGCTGGGTCAGGAAGCCATGGATTTGGGCATCCAGAAAAGTAGAGGACTTCTCCCCTCCATCCTTTGAGTAGCCTCTCTCTTGCCGTTTTGGCTCCCTTTGATTTCCAAGCATCACTTCTTCCACTTCATGCTTGATTGTTTGCAATTGCAAAACTTCTGGCTCATTGTAAATCTCGTTCTCCTGTCCGTCACCTGTTGGGAATAATAGAAAAGAAAGGTCCAAGTAGAAATGTAAGCAGAAAGTGAAGCTGTAAAATTCAATGGTGAAAAAAGTGAGGTTCTACATTTAGGCAAGAAAAACCAAATGTACAGGTATAGTATAGGGGGTACCTTGCTCAATAGTAGTGACTGTGAGAGGGATCTCAGAGTCCTAGTGGACAATCATTTAAATATGAGCCAGCCGTGTGCTGCAGCTGCCCAAAAAGCCAACACAGTGCTAGGCTGCATTAACAGAGGGACAGAATCAAGATCACGTGAAGTATTAATACCACTTTACAATGCCTTGGTAAGGCCACACTTGGAATACTGCATCCAGTTTTGGTCACCACGATGTAAAAAAGATGTTGAGACTCTAGAAAGAGTACAGAGAAGAGCAACAAAGATGATTAGGGGACTGGAGGCTAAAACATATAAGGAACGGTTGCTGGAATTGGGTATG
>NW_015389877.1:32751-50163 GCF_001527695.2 Protobothrops mucrosquamatus
ATGATGATGATGATGATGATGATAAAATAATTACATCTAATATTTCCAAATTTCCTATCCCTCTCTGTATACTTTATGAAACTAAGGAAACGTTTTTATTGTTTTTTCTTGATTTTATGAAGCATTTGCACTTCTTCCTCGTGATATACTTTTGGTATCGGTTTCCATAACACTAAATAGTAAATGATCAGCTAAGTATCGTGTTTAGGTAAAGAAGAGACTGAATTATACAGAAAATGACTTTATCTCTTTTGAGTTTATGCTTCAACATTTACCACAATAGATGCAATTAATGGGATGCTCTTTAACTTACAGAGATAACCAAACCTTGGAAAGTTGCACCATTTGAACATCTACTTAGCACAGTCTTGTGAAACACAAATGGAAATGGCCACTTCCCTGATTCGCAAACTAAACCAACAATTTTCCTATTATTCGGTGTTTAAATATTTTACGAGAAGATTTGCCAACACTCAATAATGAATGAATTGGGTGGCCTTACACATCAAACCAGTAAATACATGTTCATCTAGTACAGGGGTCCCCAACCGGTGGGGTGTGACCCATTAGTGGGCTGTGAGGGGTATGCAACCAGGCCACAGAAACGGCTAGCGAGTGTGCGCGCTCCATTTAAGTGAGCAGCAGGCATGCATGCACGCTGCTCACAGAAATGGAATTGCATGTGCGCGCTTGCTGGCCAACCGCGTGGAATCATCCCCTCTCCCCTCCCACCGGTCCGCAAAACCGGAAACATTGGGGAACTCTGACTTAATACATATATACAGTAGTGGCCAAAATTGTGGAAACCTTTTGGGAAAAGTGTACAGTAGAAATGCCACCTTTGGTTAAGTTTCCACCAATTTTTCTTCTAATTTCTTTATAACTGTAGCCTTGTTCACTTAATAATACTATTTTATATCGCTTTCTGGGCGACCACTCAACTCTTTAATTTTATTACGTTTTACAAGCTCACTAAGTGAAAGAACACAAAAAACCCCAACCAACTTGATAGCGATCACATAACACACTGACAAATGTTCTCCTCTCAGCTTCAATACATCAATAACTGAATCCTACTGTAATTCTGATTGGCTCATTGCCAAAACAAGATGACACCTGATTGGCTCTCTAAACACTCCTGCTCATTGGCTACAATCAGATGAAGGAAAGCTACCTGATATCAACCTAATCAAGTTGTGCTTCCTTTTTCTGGTTATTTGGCTATAACTTTTCACGGAATACAGTAGAGATAATTGAACAAACTTTGTTGCATTACATTCTTGATTAAAGTATCTTTCTATTGATATATAACGTTATGGTACTACTCCACCACCCCCCAAAAAAGTGGTGTTCTACTATAGATGCATTAGCCAAAACTTCCCAAATCTATAGGATCCATGCTTTAACAAAATAACCAATAGTATTTTGATATATTTCATTATAAATGCATTATCCTTTTAACGTTGATACTATTCTGTTGTCCTTGGCCTTGAACCAAAATGCCAGATCATAATCAAGAGTCCAGTAAGTCTCAGAGCGGTATAACAGTCCAAAGCAGATATTATGTCATGCCCCTAAACATAGAGTTTTAAAGACTTTTATGCATTTTTGCACAGTGCACATCTATGTCTGGAAAACTCATTAAGGAGTATCAGAAATGATCCCAGTGCCCACCTGAGTAGGTACCTTTCAATCTCTCCCTTTCCTTGGGGCTTTTGATAAACAAAGCACTTTCTTCAGCCAAGAGATGCTCCTGGTATAGCTAAAACATATAAAAAACGGTTGCTGGAATTGGGTATGTCTAGTCCAGGGGTAGGCAACCTATGCTCTTTTATGACTCGTGGACTTCAACTCCCAGAATTCCTGAGCCAGCCATGCTGAGGGGAAAGGGAGAGTCTTCAAGCTGAGCCATGCTGGCTCAGGAATTCTGGGAGTTGAAGTCCATGAGTCATAAAAGAGTCGAGGTTGCCTACCCCTGGTCTAGTCTAATGAAGAGAAGGATGAGGGGGGACATGATAGCAGTATTACAATATCTCAGGGGCTGCCACAAAGAAGAGGGAATCAAGCTATTCTTCAAAGCACCTAAAGGCAGGACAAGAAGCAACAGATGGAAACTGATCAAGGAGAGAAGCAACCTAGAACTAAGGAGAAACTTCTTGACAGTTAGAACAATTAACCAGTGGAACAACCTGCCTTCAGAAGCGGTGAATGCTCCAACACTGGAAGTTTTTAAGAAGAGACTGGACAGCCATTTGTCCAAAATGGTATAGGGTTTCCTGCCTGAGCAGGGGGTTGGACTAGAGGACCTCCAAGGTCCCTTCCAACTTTATTATTACTATTATTACTATTATTGTTGTTGTTGTTGTTGTTGTTGTTGTTGTTGTTGTTATTATTATTATTATTATTATTATTATTATTATTATTATTATTATTATTATTATATCAAGGAGAGAAGCAACCTAGAGCTGAGGAGAAACGTCCTGACAGTTAGAACAATTAACCAGTGGAACAACCTGCCTCCAGAAGCGGTGAATGCTCCAACACTGGAAGTTTTTAAGAAGAGACTGGACAGCCATTTGTCCAAAATTATATAGGGTTTCCTGCCTGAGCAGGGGTTTGGACTTGATGACCTCCAAGGTCCCTTCCAACTTATCATCATCATCATCATCATCATCATCATCACCATCATCATCATCATTATTATTTCTTTCCCAAATAATTGATCCCAGAGCAAAAAAAAAGGGTTTCCTTACCCAAAGCAGCCACGTTCTGAGAATTCTCCAACATGACTTCCCTATGCAAGGCTCTTTGACAACAATCCAGCAGGGCCCATTCCTCCTCTGTGAAACTCATGGCTACTTCCTCAAAGGACACAGAACGCTGAAAGAGGAAGAAACATTTTCCTTAACAGATAGCCCCGGAGGAGGACATGTTAAATTTCCTCTTATTTCATAAAACTAAAATACACGATTTTGCAACAGCACTAGCACTTGGGACTTATATACCACTTCACAGTGCTTTTACAACCCTCTCTAAGCGGTTGACAGAGTCAGCATCTTGCCCCCCAACAATCCGGGTCCTCAATTTACCGACCTCAGAAAGATGGAAGGTTGAGTCAACCTTGAGCTGCTCAGAATCAAAGTCCTGGAGTGAACAGCGAGTGAGCAGTGAGTGAGCCTGTGGAGCAATGCCCACTTTTTTCCGTTGTTGGAATGACTACAAAGTTGATGAAACTATTCCAAAGTGCACAGGATTATTTCAATTTATATGATTTAGCTACATCCAGGAGGCAGACCAGCAGAAGAGGTCCCCTTGGAGAGCTTCTCACTGGCCCAGAAAGCACCACAGATGCTTAGGGGAGCAGTATGCCCCACCTCCGTCTCCCTGTATAAACAAACCACAGGGACTTTAGACAACACACAAACATGGTAGGAATTTTTTTCCTGTAACTATTCAAATCCTTGGAGACAATGATGCTCTCTGAGCTGGCTTGTTTTCTTGCAGACGTTTCATGACTCAAACTAGGTAACCTCACCAGTGCTAGAGGGGAGTGGGGAGAGGAGGAGGAGATGGAGGAGGAGGAGGAGGAGGACTGTGGGGTCCTTGGTGCTCTCTGAGCTTGGTTGTTTTCTTGCACACGTTTCATGACCCAAACTAGGTAACCTGACCAGTGCTAGAGGGGAGTGGGGTTGGAGGAGGAGGAGGAGAAGGAGGACTGTGGGGTCCTTGGTGCTCTCTGAGCTTGGTTTTTTTTCTTGCAGACGTTTCATGACCCAAACTAGATAAAAACATCAGCACTGAGCTTCAAATGTTTTCCTTTATTGGTATCCTGGAGGCAAGCTTGGAAACCCTAAGTGACTTCACCAACATTTTTTTTTAACCTCGCAGCTTTTGTTACTTCTTCGTAGTGTGACCAAAACATTTTTACGGTATGAAAGATTTAGCTTGTGACAGTGAGAATATTTACATGGGAGATCGGTATTTCAGATTATTACCTCATAATCAAAGGAATTTGTCCTACACTTGTAGTGGTTTCTATGTCATGTTTTACTTCACTCGTTCCATTCTTAACTGGCTTTGAGTACAGTAGTGGCCAAAATTGTGGAAAACCTTTTGGGAAAAGTGTATACAGTAGAAATGCCACCTTTGGTTTAGGTTTCCACCAATTTTTCTTCCAATTTCTTTATAACTGTAGCCTTGTTCACTTAATAATTCTATTTTACATCACTTTCTGGGCGACCGGTCAACTATTTGACCATTACTTTAATTTTATTACATTTTACCAGCTCACTAAATGAAAGAACACAAAAAACCCAACCCACTTGATAGCGATCCCATAACACAATGACAAATGTCCTCCTCTCAGCTTCAATACATGACATCAATAACTGAATCCTCCTGTGATCTGATTGACTCATTGCCAAAACAAGATGACACCTGATTGGCTCTCTAAACACTCATGCTCATTGGCTACAATCAGATGAAGGAAAGCTATCTGATATCAACTTAAGCAAGTTGTGCTTCCTTTTTCTGGTTATCTGGCTATAAAGTTTCATAGAATACAGTACAGATAATTGAACAAATTATGTTGCATTACATTCTTGATTAAATTATCTTTCCATTGAAATATAATTTTATGGTAATACTCCCCCCCAAAAGTGGTGTTATTAGCCATCAAACTCAAAAATACACTTTTCCCAAAGGTTTCCACAATTTTAGCCACTACTGTACCATTTTCTATTTTTACACCTGTTTTGGATGCTGGATTTTGCGTTTTCACACCAACCCTGTATAGCAAACCAAGACGTGCGAGTGTGCAATGAGAAGAACAAGACACTCCATCTTGCCAAAGAACTGGCCATACTCTGAGCCTGGGGGAGGGGGCATATGGTTCCATTCTCTGATGAAACTTTCCCTACCTGAATTGGGGGCATAGCTGCTGTTTCTGCTCCATTACAAACAGGAGACGTTTTGGGGATTTCTAGTAATGCCTTTCCATTCCCTGTAAACAAGAGAAAAATGGGGGAAACAGACTGTTTTAAAGTCTTGTGAACAAGCTCTTAGGAAGCACTATATACAAAAGCCATCCTCATGCACAAGAACCAAGGTCTTTCGAAAGTTGTTTACTGAGAACTAAACACTTTTTCTCATAACAAGTGTCTAACGTTTAATTGGATAATGTGACCCGCTGGATTGAAGGGAGACGTCTATGCTTTTAATATACCGACTTAGGGGCCAATTAACTAGAGCTGGTTTTCCTTTCACCTGTGCTGAAATGATGTGCTCAATAAAGTTTTGCATTAGAGATTGGATCGTCTCAGCTGTGCTTACTTCGTTGGGTTCGTCAGTCAGAACCTTGACACCTAGGATCTGGTGCGAAAGAAGCTCAGTCTCAATGCCTTCAAAAAAAGACCTTCTCTTACCTGACGAAGTGACAATAGTTGGATTATCCTGGGAGATCTTCCCAAAGAGTAGTTCCTGAGAGGAACTGAACAGATATCCCCTTCCTTTGGGATGCATTGTGATCATTTCCATCCATGGCTCCTCCACCTGAAAGACCAGCTAGTATTAGAAGGCCTGATGAGATGTGATGCTGGCTACCATCTTGTCTGTGTTCAAAAGGAGTTGGGCCAATTCATGAGTATCAATACCTATGAGTCTTTATGGCAGTGTGACTGCCTCTGAAAGCCATCTGCTAGGAGAGTAGTGGGCTTCCTTGTGTGGTTGGCAGGCTACTGTGAGAAGAGATTGCTGGACTAGATGGGCCAGAGGTACAATACAGCAGGCCACTGTTTTACATTTTTATTTATATCCTCTTTATGATGGACATAAAGGGCGGCATGGTGGCTTAGCTGTTAAGACGCTGGTTCAATACTTGGGAAGAAAGAGAATTAGAACAATAGCAATAGCAATAGCACTTAGACTTATGTACCACTTCACAGGGCTTTACAGCCCTCTCTAAGCGGTTTACAGAGTCAGCCTATTGCCCCCCAACAATCTGGGTCCTCATTTTACCGACCTTGGAAGGATGAAAGGCCGAGTCAACTTTGAGCCAATGAGAATCGAACTGCCAAACTTCTGGCAGCTGGCAGTCAGCAGAAGTAGCCTGCAGTACTGCATTCCAACCACTGCGCCAACATGACTCTTACAAACACATAACAAACACATAACGGAAGATGTCTTATCCTCTGCCTTCAATTTGTGTGTGTGTGTGTGTGTGTGTGTAATAGAAATAGTCTAAGATTTCCCCTTCTCTGGAATTATCTGATAGCGGAAACAGAATCATTTGCCTAAATAAAAAATCTCCTATTATACATTTGAAGAAAGATTGACTAGGCACTTAAGGAAGCACGGACATTGCTAGACACATTATAATCCTGTTGCAGCTACAAGGCTGAAATTCTCTCACCTGCTTCATGTCCAGCTCATTGTCTGCTGCCTGACTCAAAAGAAAGCCTTCAGCCAAAGCCACCGCCTGGGAACAGGTCTCAGCTCTGCACTCCCTGACCCAGTTCTCCATCTCTGGAGGCAGGATAGCCAGGAACTGCTTCAGGACCACCAGATCCAGCATCTCAGCTTTGGTGCTCCTTTCTGGCTTCAGCCATTGATGGCAAAGCTGGTGGAGTTGGCTGCAAACTTCCCGGGGTCCCTTGTCCTCCTGGTAGCAGAAATTCTGGAAGCGCCAACGCTGAACATCTGAATTGATAGTGCTCTCATAAGGGATCTCCTGGCTGGTTGTTTCCCAAAATTCTCTACTGTTTCCAGTTTGAATGGCAGGAGAGTCTTTTTCTGCTCTCAGTCCTGCTGACCTTTGCATATCTATTTTTTTTTTATTTCTGCTCTAACGCACCTCCAAGTAGAACCAAAAATTTCCTGGTCTACAGATCCATGTTTAGTCGAAACGTCTATATATTACAGGAACAGATTTGGCTGTGATTTATTTTCGGTTCTAGACAAGCAGTCACCTTCAAAAGCAAATTAACAGAGTCGGCTCTCGGCGAGATGGGCGGCTTATACATTTCATACTAAATTTAAAAAAGCAAGTTAACACGCTTGCCTATATTCCAAAGAAGGCAAATGACCAGCTGTCTGCAAGGAATATAAATCCTTCCATTCCCCACCCTCCAGTCAGAGCTGAAGAAGCTTCTTGGATAAGAAGTGAAACGTCTTCAAAGAAAAACAAGAAAGTCCAGTTGCCTCTTGAAAAAGCATCTTTGGGACATATATTTCAATCTGAACATGAACTGAAAAACGGAACAAAACAAAATGGAACAAAAATCAGAATAGGAGAGAAGTGCAGTCCTTGCCATCCAATTGCAGAGAATCATTATGCTCTTGCTTGGAGATCTTTGTCCCATCGGATCTTCTCATTAAAATCCCTCCAGAATGAAAATCCAGGAAGATCCGCAATCAGCAGTCTTTTTTCAGATGGGGCACAACTCCCTCCTCTCTTCCATGAAAATAAGCTGGTTTATTCAGCTACTTCTTACCGGCACTCTTGTGTTCTGGAAGGTTTTTGGTAGAGGGGCTCCTCTCCACAAACTATTCTAAGATCCAAATCCAGGCTCTCCTCCAGGATTTCCAACAGAGAAGGATCCCCACCCCACTCCCCACTCCCAACACCTGATCCCTGGAGAAGGCTGGAGAGCCAGTCAGCCAAAGCTCCTTCCCTTTCAACTACAGGTAGTCCTCGACTTACAACAATTCATTTAGTGACCGTTCAAAGCTACAACGGCACTGAAAAAAAGTGACTTAGGACCATTTTCACCCGTACGACCGTGCCAGCATCTCCACGGTCATGTGACTTACATTTGCACACTTGACAACTGACTCACATTTATGACGGTTGCAGCGTCCCAGGGTCACGGGATTCCCCCCTTTGCGACCTTCGGAAAAGCAAAGTCAATGGGGAAGCTGGATTCACTTAACAACCGTGCTACTAACTTAACAACTGCAGGGATTCACTTAACCGTTGTGGCAAGCAAAAGCCATAAAGTGGGGCAAAACTTTCACTTAACACGTCTCGCTTAGCAACATAAATCCTGGGCTCCGTTGTGGTCGTAAGTCGAGGACTACCTGGTATAAGCGGGGAAGATCCTTTCCAAGTTTCCTGGATCGCTGGAAGCGCCGACAAGCAAGTCGGGGAGCTGCGGGTGAAGTCAGAGAAGGGCTTTCCCTGCCTGATGGGGGCATCCCCTTCCTCCCCTTCTCCTACCGGGGGACAAAAGGGTCTCCCCTCTCCCCAGTCACCGCCTCCTTCCCGGATTTCCAGCGATCTGAGGTTTGTTGTTCCCGGGATGAGCGACTGCAACTCATACTCGGACCCACGCTTGCCCTTTCCTTTCCAGGAACGGAAGAAGGCAGAGCATAGCGCTTCTTCCTAGAGAGGCGAGACGCTCTAGGAAAGAATAAACTCCGAAGAGAGCTGAGCATGCGCTGTAGAGATTTGTTGGTAAAGCTCGAGCGAAGGACTGGAAGTGAAAGTCACTTAATGAACCCCCCCTTGCCTCTCTAGGAAGAGGCGCTCTCTATCACCCTCATTCCCAGGCGCCACCAGACAAAGAGGGCGCGGGGCTTCTCTTTCCCAGCAAAAATGGAGGAAGCCTGATTGCAAATGCCACTCCCCCCCCCAAAAGGGGGGGGGGTTTACCAGGAAGGCTGGGAAGGGGCTGTTGAGTGTTGGGAGGGGGATCCCTTTGCCCCCAAAGAGGGATCCCTTTGCAAAGAGGCGGGGAAGCATCGTCCGCATTGGCTATCCCCGGCTGGATCTCAGCAGCTGCAGCGATCCGGAGAGATTGGAAAGCGCCTGCGTCCTCACTCCCCAAGTCACCCCGTTCCTGATCCTGGAGGGTCCTAGGGGAGGCTGGTGGGAATTCTGGATGTTGCAGGAGATAGGAGACAGGAGACAAATGGACATTTGGATTGCAATTCTTTGTTGTTTTTTTTCCCCTCTTGGAATTGGGAAGAGGAAGGCATCTGATCTTGCCTGGGATGTCTCTTACGAAAAGATTAAATCATAAAAGGGAATATTTATGAGGTTACTCTCTAGATTTATTTTGATTTAAAGCTGAACTGTTACTGATTAAAGCGGAATTAAGGAGAAACTTTTAACCCTGAGGATAATTAACCAGTGGAACAACTTGCCTTTTAGAAGTTGTGGGTGCTTCATCACTGGAGGTCTTCAAAAAGAGACTGTCTACAGTCACTCCTTTGAAATGGTATAGGGTCTCCTGCTTTCCTGACAGAACAATTAATCAGTGGAACAAACCTCCCTCGGGAAGTTAAGAATGCTCCAACACTGCAAGTTTTTAAGAAGAAACTGGACAGTCACTTGTCTGGAATGGTATAGGGTCTCCTGTTGAGAAGGGGGTTGGACTAGAAGACCTCCAAGATCCCTTCCAACTCGGTTATTCTGTTATAGACGTTTGTGCGGACCTGTTTTGCAAGGGGGGGAGAGAATTACTAGTGTTGAAATATCCCAGTAGGCAACCGGGAGCCACGCCAACGGTGTGCTATTCGGGGGGGGGGGGTCAGACTAGAAGACCTCCAAGGTCCCTTCCAGCTCTATTCTAATTGATTGAAAGTCATTTTGTGGAGGCAGTGAGCATTTACACTGTTTTGAACTACACTTGACCAGGTAGAATGGAACTCCAGCGGTCTTCAGGGAGAGGAGTTGCTGAAGCCCAGGAGCCTGTCATTTGGCCTGGAAGCAGAGGGAACTTTCGGGGAAGCAGCAGCCCAAGAGGCCTCCCCGTAAGGCCCCACAGCTCCGAGGCTGAGTACCAGCACTTCCGCAACTGCCGCCCCCGGGAGGACGAGGGGCCCCGGGCGCTCTGCAGCCACCTGCACCAGCTGTGCCGTGAGTGGCTGCGGCCCGAGTGGAGCGGAAAAGCCGAGATGCTGGACCGGGTGGTGCTGGAGCAGCTGCTAGCCCTGCTGCCCCCGGAGCTGGCAGGCTGGCTGCGGGAGTGCGGGGCGGAGAGCTGCGCCCAGGCGGTGGCCCTGGCCGAGGGCTGCCTGCTCTGCCCAGCTGCCTCCCAGGAGTTGGGAAAGTGGCAGGTGAGAGAATTTCATTATGGGAGCTTTCTAAGAAGTAACAAGCAATGACCTGAATTCCTAAATTCTTTAAAGGCCTTGCCTGTCTTTTCTGCAACTATTCTCCTAGGTTCCTTTTTTTTTTTAACATAAAAGAGGAAAAAAAGTAATAGATACATTGCACAGGTGCAAATTAGTAGAAAGAAGAATAAAAATGATACTAAATAAGACATTGATGCTATGATTTGGTGCTTAAAATGGAACTTAGCCTTGTTGTTAATTGTGAAGTCGTGTCCGACCCATCGCAACCCCATAGACAACATTCCTCCAGGCCTTCTTGTCCTCTACCATCTTCTGGGGTCCATTTAAGCTCACACCTACTGCTTCAGTGACTCCATCCAGCCACCTCATTCTCTGTCATCCCTTTCTTCTATTGCCCTCAATCTTTCCCAGTATTAGGATCTTCTCCAGTGAGTCCCTCCTTCTCATTAGGTGGCCAAAGTACTTGAGTTTCAACTTCAGGATTTGGCCTTCTAAAGAGCAGTCAGGGAACTTAGCCTACATATCTGTAAATATGTAAAACTAAAAATTTAAACTTAATGAGTAGTTAGAGACTGGATGGAATATGTTGCTTGAGTTGCCCTTCAACTGCAGTCTTAATGTGCTTAGGATATGTGCCTTCCCCACAAAAGTATCACAATGTTGCTGTACCTTAACTGCCAGGCCAGTGGTCTCCCCATTACAAGAGGCAACAGAAAACCAAGCTTGTCCTTAAATCTAAATCAAAATACTCCAGGTGGTAATAGCACTTATTTATATGCCACCCCATAGTGCTTTGCAGCATTCTCTGATCTGTTTACAATGTCAGCCTATTGCCCCCAGCAATCTGAATCCTCATTTTACCGACCTTGGAAGCCTTAGTCAACCTTGAGCCGGTCAGAATCAAACTTCTTGCGGTGAGCAGAGTTAGCCTGCAATACTGAATTCTAACCACTGGGCCATCACGGCTCTAAACAGACTTAATTAAAACCACAAAGAAAGAAAGAAGGGCCACATCCTTAAAGAAACCACAGTTGTCCTGTGGTTAGATGGGCTGCAAACAAATTTAATAAAGAAATAAAGAAGAGGAACTCGTAATCAGAATAAAAAGAAGAAATAATCAAAAGAGGCTCAGAGTGGTGTAACAAAAACAGCATTTAGCCAAATACAAAGATGAATCATTAGCAGTTTGATTTGGGTTGGGGAGAAGGCAAGGCAAGGGAGCTACTGCAGTCATGGTCATCAGAAAGTGGATCATAAACCAGGGTGGTTTTTTAGATGCAGGAATTGTTCATGGAGGAGACCTCGGCAGGCTCCCAGGGAAGAGGAGATCAACCCGGTCCTTCTCAAGAGCTTTTCAGGAGGATCTCACAAGAAGACTCACCTCAGGTCACTTCCCCATGTAAGTGAAGGCATCTTCTGAAAGCCCAACCTCCTTCTATTGATGATCTGCTTTGGCCATGAAATTCTAGGCCTGTCTCCTTTTGTTTATTGTGTATTCCTAGATCTTATTCACAGGTCCTACAATAATCTGTTTCCATTTCTCTCCTTAACAGGCCAGGGAAGAACATCCATGGAAACCCATGAAATGGCACATGTTTGTGATGTAGCAAAAGTAGCAGCTGTGCATCCAACTCAGGTAAGGGGTTGAATCCCAACAGGGGACTGTTTGGTATGGGGCTCAGTGCACAACCTGTTCCTCAGCAAAAGGGGGCATGGAGGCCAAGCTTCAGTGACCTATTGAGTCATACTTAGTATAGTATACCCCCTTCAAGACTGTTGTTGAGCTGCAAAGAGAAAATATACAAGCTGAGGGGCTGGTGTTGTAATAAAGAAATGCAATTTATTGTTGAGAGAAATTAATGTTCTTTTTTTTTTACTTTTACCTGAGGTAAATTAATACAGATAATGAGGTAATATCCCCCATCTTATGACCACAGTTGAACCCAAAATTTCTATTACTAAGCAAAGCAGTTGTTAAGAGAGTTTTGCCCCATTTTATGACCTTTTTGCCACAGTTGTTAAGTGAGTCACTGCAGTTGTTAAGTGAATGACACTGTCATTAAGTGAATCCAGCTTCCCTCATTTACCAAGGCCACACTTGGAATACTGCATCCAGTTTTGGTCACCTCAATGTGAAAAAAGATGTTGAGACTCTAGAAAGAGTGCAGAGAAGAGCAATGAAGATGATTAGGGGACTGGAGGCTAAAACATAAAGAACGGTTGCTGGAATTGGGTATATCTAGTTTAATGAAGAGAAGGACCACGGGTGACATGATTGCAGTGTCTCAGGGGTTACCCCAAAGAAGAGGGAGTCAAGCTATTCTCCAAAGCACCTGAAGGCAGGGCAAGAAGCAATGGGTGGAAACTAATCAAGGAGAGAAGCAACCTGGAACTAAGGAGAAACTTCCTAACAGTGAGAACAATTAACCAGTGGAACAACTTGCCTCCAGAAGTTGCGAATGCTCCAACACTGGAAGTTTTAAAGAAGAGACTGTACAACCATTTGTCTGAAATGGTATAGGGCTTCCTGCCTGAGCAGGGGGTTGGACTAGAAGACCTCCAAGGTTCCTTCCAACTCTTCTATTATTATTATTGTTGTTGTTATTACCACTTTGCTTGTCGGAAGCCAGCTGGGAAGGTTACAAATGGTGATCACACGACCCTGGGACAGTGGAACTGTCATAAGTACATGTCAGTTGCCCAGGGCTGGAATTTTGATAATGTAACCATGGGGATGCTGCTACATCGTAAGTGTCAGGGCCCACTTCAAAACCTCATCCTAAGAAAGCAGAACTTGTGGAAGCAGTTTCTTCCAAAAGGAACTTTTATATTAGGAGAAGCTGATAGCAGGCATAATAGACAGGATCTGAAGGTTTCCCACTCAGATCAATATGGGTTTGTAGGCTGGTTGTAGGTCAGTGTGTCTGTTGATGGAATGGCTTGTGGAGTGCCAAGCTTTGATGAACCTGAGAGCGTGACGGGTGGTAGCGTGGCCGATGATTTTTGTATTGCGCCAATCAAGTTGGTGTTGTTTGATGTCAGTGTGGATAGAGATTAAGGATTGTGGCGTTTGCCAGCCAGTGTTTGTGGATCCTGGTTTCTAATTCACATGATGTTTGTCCCACATAGAATTAGTTGCAATCGTTAACAGTTGAGATTAGACTGCTATTTTCTGGTATGGTCTAACCCTGGAAAGGGGCTGGACATCTATTTTAATCCTATAATTTTATTCTGTAATGAAATCGAATTGAATCAATAAGAAAAAACATAAAACAGTGGCAGAAATACAGAAGCCTATTCCCTTAAAAATCAACAACGTGAAGTACAGATTTCCTAAGTGAAAAAAAACCCTGCATTTAAATTGTTCCTGGGAATTGTTCGATACGTGATATTTTCTTCCACTTTCAGGGCTTCATATCCTTTGAGGAAGTGGCTGTGGACTTCACCAAGGAGGAATGGACGCTACTCAGTTGGAGCCAAAGAGTCTTGTGCAGGGAGGTCATGCTAGAGATTTCCCTGAATATGGCTGCTCTGGGTAAGTACCCCTCGTTACTCAATTCATTAGAGGTCTTTAGGGACAGGAAGTCAAGGAACATATTTCTATGCATTGGCCTAGGGCAGGAGTAGGCAACCTTGGCTCTTTTATGACTCGTGGACTTCAACTCCCAGAATTCCTGAGCCCATATATATATATATATATATAGGCCTTTGGTTATTCGGGTTTTCTCCCGCGTAAAATTGAAAGTGTCTTGGCGACGTTTCAACGAAGTCCCATTCGTCATCTAGGTCTTTGGTTATTCGGGTTTTCTCCCGCGTAAAATTGGAAGTGTCTTGGCGACGTTTCGATGAAGTCCCATTCATCATCTTCAGGCTGGTGTTTTCAGCTTCGTGCTTCTAGGAGCACGAAGCTGAAAACACCAGCCTGAAGATGACGAATGGGACTTCGTCGAAACGTCTCCAAGACACTTCCAATTTTACGCAGGAGAAAACCCGAATAACCAAAGACCTACATACAAACACCCGCGAAAACCTCAGAAAACATATATATATGTATATATTATATATATATAATTTTCTATTTTTACAATCCAGTGCTTAATAGACAACGTGATGACTGAGTCCATTAGTAATTCCGTGGTACATGTAAGCTTCAAACTAAATCCAATATCACACCCTCCAATTACATCCTCTCTTCTTTTGGTAATAGACATTTCCCCACAATCCTTATAAATTCTAACAGGAAGTTCTCTCTTCTTTTTTTTACAAGCAGGTGATAGGCAGAACAATCAGAACCACAAGCAGCCAAAGTTAGTACTACTGCAAACAGCCCAGTATGAAGCGGAAGTGATATTTGGCCATCAAGGGGATCCAAAAAGCCAAGAGAAAAGCCACCCAGAAGATAGAGGAGAGAGGTCCCCCACTTCTCTCCCTTTTGAAATCCATCCATTCCAGATCCAGGAAGCTCAGAAGAAAAACACCAATGGAAAATACGCAGGACGTGGCCAAAGAGAGAAAAATAAATTTAATTTGCATGAATATTGTAGAAGCCAGGCTAAAAGGAAGCAGTGTGGTTGCAGGCAATATGGAAAAAATGTTAATGGTTTCTTCCCTCTTGGCGCACCCAAAAAACTATGCAGGAAACGCAAACCACATACATTTATCAAACTTGGGAGGGGTTTTAGTCTGAGCACATATGGTTATTCCCGTGAAGAATTTCACACAAAGGCGTGTAAGTGCGTGAAATGTGGAAAGAGCTTCAGTACAAACGGTAACCTCCTTCGCCATCAAATGATCCACACGGGCGAAAAGCCATATCAATGCGCTGAGTGCGGAAAGAGATTCATTGAGAACAGAGATCTCACTCGTCATAGAAGGGTCCACACGGGAGAAAAGCCATATAACTGCCCAGAGTGTGGGAAGGCCTTCAGAACAAATGGTCATCTGACTCGCCATCAAATGGTCCATACAGGGGAAAAACCCTACAAATGCATGGATTGTGGGAAGAGCTATATTGAAAACAGAGATCTTACTTGTCACAAAAGAATCCACACGGGAGAGAAACCATATAAGTGCAGAGTGTGTGGAAAGAGCTTTCCTCGGAACAGTGCCCTGATTGGCCATCAAAAAACCCACACTGGAGAGAAACCTTATAAATGCCTGGAATGCGAGAAGAGCTTCATTAAGAAAGGACAACTTACTTCCCATCAAAGGATCCACACAGGTGAAAAGCCATATAAGTGTATGGAATGTGGGAAGAGCTTCAGTAGAAGCAACAATCTTACGTCCCATCAAAGGATCCACACAAGGGAGAAACCCTATGAATGCACAGAGTGTGGAAAGAGCTTTCTCTGTCACAGTGGCCTTTCTCGCCATCAGAGGAGACACACGGGGGAGAAACCCTATAAATGCACCGAGTGTGGGAGGACCTTCATTCAGAAAGGACAACTTGTTTCCCATCAGAGGATCCATACAGGGGAGAAACCGTATAAATGCACGGAGTGCGGAAAGACCTTCAGTAGCAAGAGCGCCATTGCCTACCATCAAAGAGTCCACACCGGCGAGAAGCCCTACAAATGCACAGACTGTGGGAAGACTTTTATTCAGAAAGGGCAGCTTGTTTCCCATCAGAGATTTCACACGGGGGAGAAGCCGTATAAATGCACGGAGTGTGGAAAGAGGTTCGGTAGTAGCAGTGCCGTTACCTATCATCAAAGAATCCACGCCGGTGAGGAAGCTGACCTTTGTGCGTGAGGAAAGATCTTCAGGTAGAGCAATGGCCTCCCTTGCCATCACATGACCCAGACATAGAAGTGGGCGAGAGGAAGGCCGAGCATGAGTGAACTCTCACTCAACTTACACTCCATGCGTGTCCAGATACGAGGAAGAGGAGGTCCTTTCATGGGATTACCCCAGTGGAGCTTGGTTGCCACAGTTGATGGCTAAAGGAATGCTGGAACTAAATATGGCGGTGTACCCCAGTAAATGGAAGAAAAAGAAGGAGGAAGAACCACCGAGCTGTAGAAAGAGGTGAAAAGAGTGTGTGCAATTTGCAAAGTTATTTTTTAGCCATTCATCATGGAGGAAAAGTCCATGTTAATGCTTTTGACATTTACCCTTATTTATGTGTGCCTTTAACACAGGGGTAGGCAACCTTGGCTCTTTTATGACTCGTGGACTTCAACTCCCAGAATTCCTGAGTCAGCCATGCTGAGGGGAAAGGGAGAGGTTTCCAAGCTGAGCCATGCTGGCTCAGGAATTCTGGGAGTTGAAGTCCACGAGTCATAAAAGAGCCAAGATTGCCTACCCCTGCTTTAACATTTAATATAACCAAGGTAAATGAATTCCAAACTGCATGTCCCTCTTTCGGTCTATGTTGCCCAAATTATTTTTGTTCCCAATTTTGTACAGGTAATCCTCAACTTAGCAGCCACAATTGAACCCAAAGTTTCTGTTGTTAAGTGAGACATTTGTTAAGTGGGTTTTGCCCCATTTTACGGCCTTTCTTGCCACCATGGTTGAGCGACTCGCTACAGTTGCTAAGTTAGTAACCCGGTTGTTAAATGAATCCAGTTTCCCCATTGACTTTGCTTGTCAGCAGGTCGCAAAAGGGGGATCATGTGACCTTGGGAGCCAGCAACGGTCCTAAGTATGAGCCCCTTGGCTCTTTTATGACTCGTGGACTTCAACTCCCAGAATTCCTGAGCCAGCCATGCTGAGGGGAAAGGGAGAGGTTTCCAAGCTGAGCCATGCTGGCTCAGGAATTCTGGGAGTTGAAGTCCACGAGTCATAAAAGAGCCAAGGTTGCCTACCCCTGGTCTACTTTAGGGCACTTGAAAATCAGGTGCAATGGTTAGGGATTTGGATTGTAAGAGAAAGGATTTTCCTTTTGTTTGTTTTTTTCTCTTTCTTTCAGATGTTTCTCCTCACTTTCTCCTCCCTTTTTTTCCATAGGGCTGTATTCCCATATAGGTAGTCCTCAACGTATGACTTTCAACTGAGCCCAAAATTTCTGTTGCTAAACAAGACAATTGTTGTAAGTTTTGCCGTTTTACAACCTTTCTTGCCATGGTTGTGAAGTGAATCCCTGCAGTTGTCAAATTAGTAACACAGTTGTCAAGTGAATCTGGCCTCCCCATTCTTTAGTTATTCGGGTTTTCTCCCACGTAGAATTAAACGTACCTTGGCGACGTTTCGACGAAGTCACATTCGTCATCTTCAGGCTGGTGTCTTCAGCTTCGTGCTTCTAAGAGTGGTGTGTGATCGCAGCTGTTTCTTCCTTTTAACTGCCAGTGGGGTTGGAGCTGATTGGGTGGGAGCTTGGCTGTGTTCTGATTG